>NW_006775864.1:497433-566013 GCF_000442215.2 Lipotes vexillifer
CCAGCCATGGCTCACGGGCCCAGCCGCTCCGCGGCATGTGGGATCCTCCCGGACCAGGGTACAAACCCACGTCCCCTGCATCAGCAGGCGGCCTCTCAACCACTGCACCACCAGGGAAGCCCATAACAGAACCATTTTTAAATGTGACAAATTTATTTGAAGCATAAAGTATATACTGAGGGAAAATAATCTTTTGTAGAATTTTCTTATACTTATTTAATGGTTTAACTAATATTGTTTTAATTTTTAAATCTTGGAAGGGGATTTGAGTGTTTGCATGTGTCCTAATATTTTTAGGGTTTAGGAACTCCCTAGATCTAAAAATCTGGCTAAGAGGGATATGAATTGAAATTGGAATGTGGGCAGGATTCAGAATAGTCAGTCTTTTAAGACCACAAAAGTCACCCTGGCCTGGTAACATAGAACATAAAATGAGGATCAAGTGTTAAATGCCACCGGGAGGTCTAGTTAAAGGGTAAAAGATGTCCTTTGGTTACCTGAAAATGATCACTGAAATTAGGAAGAGCAATTTAATTGACAATTCATGGGTACTGAATGCAGATTAAAGTGGAATAAAGTGGGACATGGGGAAATGGAGACAGGATAATTTCCTTTTATTGAGAAATAATTTAATCCAAAATAAGGTTCTCGAATGGCATTATTATTATCATCCAAATTTCACCCACTCATTTGAGCATCAGTTAATATTTCTTGCCTGGATTGATTACTACTATGAGGGTTGCCAGATTGTACCTTTCTAATTCCAACATGCTTTTTACATTTGTTAGTTATCACAGGAAGATATTTCTATTCTTCTGTTTATTCATTTTTATGCAAGTGGACTCATGGATTCCTGTTATTTGATGAAATATATCTATAAATTATTTCCTTTTCCTCTTATTTCCCTCCTCCCTCCCTCCCTCCCTCCCTCCCTCCCTTCCTTCCTTCCATCCTTTTGATACTCAAAATATCTTTCTGATGCTCAAATTATTTACTTTGTTTTAAAATTGTCCAGATAGGAGCAGTAGGAGCCCTCTAAAGACTGGCCCCTATGTCATTCTGACATGACACCATCGTTCTTTGAGCACTTATTTACTTTCCTGGGCAGCAAAATGTTCCAGGCTCGTATTGTGCTTTCTGTGACCCAGCTCTAGGATCAGCCTTTCTCCAAAGAGTCCTGGTTTTATTCAGTAGAGAAACTAAGATCTGAACTGTAAGGGGACTCATTTCTTCTGGGTATAATCCTTCTCTGGACCATCTTCAGTGGATGGTAGGAACCACCTGTATATTGAGCATATACACAATTCCATCTAGATTTATTTCTGTATCTATCTCTATATACTGAAAACCACAAGTGCACACTTATAGATTAAATTCTAATCCAAACCCATAGGATCCGTTCAAGATCTCCCTCTTTTCATTTGCACCCTCCTTTCCTGACAATGTGAACCTGGCTCCCACTATCATCAATCTATTTATTTATTTGCTCAATCAATCTGTATTGTAGTCAGTCTCCCTGCCGTGCCAGATGGGTATGTGCTTGGCTGTCCTTACTGCAGGCACCAAGCACCACTGGGCTCACTCCTGGCTCACTCTAACACACTGCTTGCTTGGGCCCGACCCCACCAGGGCGAATTCTTTAGGAAGGTTTGGTAAACAGTAGAGATTAGTAGACACTTGGCACAATATTCCAAGGTTACTTTGAAAGGAAAAGCCTAAATGGTTTTTAGCATCTTTACAGCATTCTACCAGCCTTTCTCAACCTCCCAAACTTCCCAACTTTAAAATAAGTATAAATAGAGACATCTTGTATGCATGTCGTTTTAGAAATGTAAAATATTCAGCCCTGTTGCCTGTTTGCTTTTCTTGTCCCATCAAGTTACCATTGTAATTTACAGCAACTTAGATTGGCATTTTAATGTCAAAACAAATAGCAGCATGCTTTTCACTAATGTATATATGAGTTAAAATTTTAAAACCTTGAAAACGCATGTGTTTCTTTTGTCAACAAGAATAACTAAATGCTGAAAGGACTTCAAATCAGGTATAAAGTTTTTATATGCCAAGTCTTGAAATGGAAATCTCAAACATGCCAGTAAGGTAACATAATTATAATGACCCAGTTCACTGATAGATGCAATTGAGAATGACACAATTACAATTCACTGTGGGTATTACAACATATCGTCAGATCACCAGTAACTACAACCCATGTATAAACATTGTATTTTTTATTTCAAATTCATAGGTATAATAAATTTAAAAGTCTAAGCCAAAACAAGCAAAAGTTTACTTTTTTACTGTTTTTAATTTTTATAATAACTTGGCCACTTTTAGTTGAGTTTAACCCTCTATCCATTTTATATCTATTCATTTCTGACCCTCAAAATCCCAGCTGCAAATTTTTTTCTCCAAACAATCCTGCTGTTAATCTACTAAGTAGGTTAAATCCTAAGCTTTAGTCACTGAAAGTATCACAGACACTATTACATTAAGATTTTTTACTGAAATTATATTTGTACATACAGGGAACAATAACAGAAATAAATAATAATATGCTGTCCTCCATTTCAAGCATAGGAGGGTGTTAGAGCACCTGGAATTTCAGTACCAGAGACTCAACATCTTTAACCCATTGCTAACTATAAGGGAGTGGTCAACATTCTACTAGTACAGTTCTCTTAAAAATGTGTAGGCTTCCTATGAATGCTGTTTAGCTTTACTTCATTAAACAAAAGCCATATCCACACTTTCATAAAGTTAAGCTCTTTTTCACATTGGGCTTCCGCTGACATGCTGAGGGGAAAATGTCCATAAGATTATTAGAACCATTATTGTTTAACTCAGAGGCTCTGTAAGACATACCAGTAAGCTGGCTAGAAGTTAATTTGTCTGAATGAATGGTTCTTGGAGGCACCATCTAAGACATTTCTGAGGTCTTAATATGGATTTTATAGCCACACCTCATTATCATCTTTAGATCATGTTTTCCTGGTAGTAGAAATTTGCCATGAAGTGATTTCTTAATTTTTTTGCATTCAACATCTGGAGAGACTGAAATTAAGAAAATATTTTATTTTCAAATCCATCAAGACCTAGCTTCCTTATATTGAACAGTTTGTCTTTAGTTTTTCTCTCTTCTTTTTTCCTTTTACTATAAACAAAGAGAAGACGCCAGAGTACTCTGTGTGGAAATGTCCTTAGCTAGATTATGCAGTTCATTAAGTACAGTGTTTTCCTTTCCACATTATCACAGTTTTGCTAAACTTTCCACTGCAACATAGCAATGATCCAGTTTTCTTCCATTTCCAGTAACATTGCTTCCTCACCTTCCTTTCAGTTATTACTGACAACCTCTTCATGAGCCATGAGGCTCCATGTCTACATTATAATGGACATGTAGTAGTTTGTACTATAATTATCTTCTCCTAGAATGTATCCTGTGTAGAAAATGAAAGGAATTGACAATTTCAAACTCCAGAATTCATCAGGGCCAAACAACATTGTTATGAGTGACTGATGAAGTCTTGTTTTATGAACTTAACTATACCCATTTGATAGTGATCTGTGTGTTATGCAGCTGCCTTGCTTCTGAGAAGGTCTTGTTCTCACAATAGATTTACCCATTTTGGAATACTTCAAAGCAAGTGTGGATATTTAGAGACTCCCAAGTATTCAAAAAACAGAATCATATGATTGTCTTGTTAAGAATAGTCAGTAAAGTTACAGCTGGATGTTTTCTCTTTGCTAAGTTTAGACATTAAACTCCATTCAATTTTATCTTGATTAGACAGAGTGAAAATCATATGTATGCATATAGCTAGTCTAAATAGACCACTTAGCTAAGATCAGCAATTTTCTGAGAGGATTAAGTCAATGCAAATGCAAAAAAAAAAAAAAAAAAAAAAAGTGACTCAGAAAAGAGAAAAGAAAAAAAAAAGCCACATGTTTGACATTGAAATAGAGCCTTATTTATTTTTAAGCCAAGAAATTAAGTATAATCATATTTTTACATATTACTATGTTGATAGGAAATGATTGTATATACTTCTGTGATTAATCCTTAAAGAGGATTCAATTGATAATTATTAGATTTTAATTACTGTAACCCATTAATAAAGGGAGAAGGAGATTTCTATTGTTCTAAACTACTATTACTAGTCAAACAGAAGAGGACATTTAAAAAAAAATCACTTAATGGGAACTTCCCTGGTGGTCCAGTGGGTAGGACTCCGTACTCGGTGGTCCAGTGGGTAGGACTCCACACTCCCAATGCAGGGGGCCCGAGTTTGATCCCTGGTGGGGAAACTAGATCCCGTATGCATGCTACAACTAAGAGTTCGCGTGCCACAACTAAGAAGCCCACATGCCGCAAGTTGAGATCCCGCATGCCACAACTAAGACCCGGTGCAGCGAAAATAAATAAATTAATTAAATAAAATAAATATTTAAAATAAAATAAAAAATCACTTAATGGTCATTTTTTGGACAATGTTTTTATTGAAAGTTCCCTTTTATCCAATTAATGGCACATCCTGATACCAACCCATTTTGTATAAATTGTTTTTTTGCTATAGATATAATATTAGATTGAAAAGAATGTGTGAATAACTTAAGATTTTTAAGCAGACAAATTACTACAGTTTAAATTTGCTCTGATAGGTGAAGTTCATTTGGGGGACTTTGTGGAGATATTTAATGTGATCAGGAAATTTTATTCCATATGGCCTACAGATTTTCTATGCATAATATGAATTATGATTTTTTCTATTGAAAAGTATAAAGGCAACTTATTTGTGGTGCTATTTTAAAGTTACTTTGCAATAAAATTTTTAAAATTATCTGATCTCAACCTTAGTATATGTATATCCTACTCTGTAATAGAACCAGTAGTTGCTAACCCTAATAGAAACTTTCTTTTTTTGTTTTGTTATTCATTCTTTTAAGCTTTTAGTTTCACTTCTTATCACTTATGCTACCTATACCATGTTAGGTACCTTATATGAGATGAATATTCAGAGCAAGGTGGCTGACCCTTATGCCTAAATTTATCTCTTTATGTTTCTTTGGGTTTTATAAATTGGGAAATCATTTGTAATGCAAATGTCTCTTTGGATTGAATTAGATATTAAACTATAAAAGAAACCCACCTTAGTTGATAATAGTAAGTTTAGCTTCTTGACATCTGAATAACAGACCTCTGAGGAATTAAGAGAATAACAGTAAATATTAAAGACATAAAAGGAAGGAGCTTGGATAGTTGGGAAAGGTCTAAAATTTTACATCCTGATCTCTGAAGACAGGGTCAGATGAAGAAGTATAGCCGTGAGCAGATGGACAGAGATGTGACAGAGTGAAAAAGAAGATGTCAAAAGAGAAAATATGAAGGATGCTTCATAGACATAGACCAGAGGCAAACATTTGCCTAGGTTCAACCCTTAACAGCTTCCCCTGAAATAATACCGTTTTCTCAAAAGACTTCATTCTTCCACGCTGAGTACAACAGCAAGGATCAGTGAAACACAGTAGTTGGATACGATGGCTGTGGTCAGGGAAAACACCCAGAGGAATTTTAGTGAAGCATGCTGGACACAGAATTCAACATTCCCATTTTTTCTCTCTCACAGGTTATCTGAACCAGATGAATAACTCAAGTCACTCTGTCCTTCAGCCTTCATTCCAAGGATGCATGCAGCTCATTCAAGTGGATGATCAACTTGTAAATTTATACGAAGTGGCACAAAGGAGGCCAGGAAGTTTTGCAAATGTCAGCATTGATATGTGTGCCATCATAGACAGGTAAACGGTCTTTCATCCTTCCTCGAATTGTTCAAATTTTCAAAGTTCATTTTTTTGTTGTAGGACAAGTGAAACACCCGAACACACAACCCTGTAAGGGGTAAGGAGACAGGAGCCATTTGCCGTGCCTGTGGCTTTTGTTTGTGATGTTAGCAGTGATGTTTATATCAGGACATGGTTGTATATGACAGAACAATATGTGATGTCACATTAACCCATTTCAGCCTCCCTTGGTGAATGTGAGCATTATGCATGTAGTTTTGCAAGCAGCAGCTGGAAAAGGAACTTAGTTTATTTTTAGTTTTGCTTCTGATGCCCACAGCAGAAATGCCCCTCTTCTTCTTGTCTTGGTCATGACTCATCCTCAGTATATGGTTCCCTCTAAAGGCCCCTCTTGAAGGAAAAGAAACATTAAAATGTGTTGGCAGGCAGTATGGGGATTTACTGAAGTAGAATATTTAATGTAGTTGAGTCTGCTTACAAAACAGACATACTGAAATATTATTACAAGATCTCATCTTTGTCAGTTTTTGCAAGTCTGGGGAGAAACTTTTTGTAAAAACTTAGTTGACCTCTCACATGGTGGAAAGATACAACCTTTATATGAAATATTATGACAGCATTACATATACTACCTTAACATACTTCTAAAAAGTGCCTTTCGTTCCAACTTGAAAAAATTTCATTTTGAGATGTTTTGCCCACAAACAAACTACATCTAATTTTGAGTTGAATTTAACCCAGTGAATTTAGGTGATATTCTGTCCTATTTTCAAATCTTTAATGAGAGGCCTATGTTATTCTGAAAAGAATTTTATTAATTTTATATTTTGAAGATAAAAGTTCTAGAAGTCTCAGCCAGCCCCCAGTAAAGTACAGACCTTAAGTCTCTAATAATCTTAATTCATTTAAGAGGGGATCCTTGGGGAAGTCATCCAAAGACATATAATGAATCTTAAAAATATACAAAAATCATCCATTATGAAATAAGCTTGCTTCCATATAATCTTAATAAAGTAGTATTCACATGAATGGTAAATTACAGTTTATGATGTCTGTAGAATGTACCTTTTTAAAACTTTAATATGTTTATAATAGAACATAACATAGTGCTTATTTTTATTACATATATGCAGATATGGGTCCTGATAGCCTAAACAGTTTATATTTAAACAGAACAGCAAACAATTTTAATAAAAATATACTCCTAATTTTTGAACCATCAATAATGTAATAGCTGGTATTTCTGCCTAAAGCAAGTGGTGGCAATAATCACAAAAACTGAGAGATGAATGTTTTAAGATAATATATTCTGATATTAGATGTGTATTCATAAATTTTAATAATGGTTTTCCATAGAGGAAGACTTTCCTTCTTAGTAATAGTATATTGAGTCATTTTAGTACCTTGTTCATTTTTCATGTCAGTAACTTTAATGATACAATAATTTCTGTCAATAATACCCAAGTTAGTTCATCCAGCTTTCGTAAACTGCTAGATTTTATGGTGATGTTGCTATTTCACTTCAAACCGCATGTTTCCTGGGCATTAAATTTAAATTGTTTGCTACCAAAGAAGTGCGGATGAGGTGTTGAGATTTTACTTTTTTACCCCCATGGCGAGATTGGGAGTTAAAATATCTCCAGAAGAAGATTTTGGTAAACGAACCAGGCACTCCTGGTAAGGAGAACAACACAAGAGACGATGTAGAATAGGGGTTGCAAATTTCAATTTTTGGCAGGTAGAGAAATATACAAAATAGTTTTTTTGCCAAAATGGCGTCATGCAACTGTCTGTGTTGCCAAGTATCCTGTAGCTGACAGAACAAGGAATATGTCTTTCTTATCCTCCAGGGTGATAACCCAGAAGAATGGCTACAGGGAAGTAGTCACCGCTGATGCATCACAAACTTCCTAAATCCACTACTGAATACGTTTTCTGCTTGTCTTACTTTTTGAGCACAGTGACTTCTTTTTTTGGTATAATTGACACATAACATAGTATTCCTTTCAGGTGTGCAATGTGATGATTTGATATTTACATATATTTTGAAATGATCACCAGGGCAATGATTTCTGCACATTAATTACCAATGTGTGAAATAGCAGATTCCTTTATTCACCCAAAATGTGCCCAGTTCAGAATCTTAATCTGTGAAGTGCTGTGGTTTTGCATGTATGATACAGGGCTGTATTCACCTTATTCAAACCGTTGAGGGGCTCATTGATGAGCTCACCCTTAATCTGTGTCTTTGCATATGAGAGTACCAGTGACGTTACCCTGTCCTCACATAGCTGTGACCCATCAGATAACATTTTAATGATACATCCCTAGCTCTTCTCTGGTTTGATCTTTTCCTCCTCACTGACTGAAACTTTGTAACTGCCTGATCTCTACCATTTTATTTTCAGACTACCTAAATTCTCCCTAAGCAAGCCTACACTGTCTCTTTCTTACTTTTATCCTTTCAAATTTCAGCTTGATTGATTTGAGAGCTATTTTTGAAAAAATTTAAAGAGCATAAATGAAAATATAGGGTAAAAAAATAGAAATCACAGGCATGATTTTTATAAAATGTTTAGAGATTATAGGAGCAGCTGCAATGATTTTATGAGTAGAACTTAGGGAAATAGTTAGGGAAGATGATTCTAAAGGAGTCTTGCTATGTGTCATACTGAAATATCCTATGAGTTGAACTTCTTTTTCTTTTTTTGGGTGTGGATTTACATGTGCCTTGTTTTGTTTATTTGTTTGCTTTCTGAACACAGCACTGAATCAAGGAAAGAGCAAGCATGCCAAGCTATAGAATTATTTGTTCAGTAGTATTTTCTGAGTGCATCCATGGTGTCAGACACTGTTCTAGGCACTTAGGATAAATCATTGAACAACACAGACAAAGATCCTTGCACCTGCGAAGCTCACATTCTGGGGGAAGGGGAGGAAGCACAGACGTGATAAATAAATATTATAGTAAGTTAGAAGGAATAAGTGCTATAAGAAAAGAAAGAAAAAAAGTTGAGCAAATCAAGGAGGACGGGCATTTCAACAGATTGGTGTTGAGTTGCTGTTTAAATAGGTTGGTCAGAGTTAGCCTCAATTATTAGTTTAAGACCTGAAAGAGTAATAGAATTCACCAATTTGGGGAAAGAGCATCACAGGCTGAGAGAACAGTCAATGCAACAAGGCTGCCTGGTATCATCTAGGGTTAGCAGGGGGCCAGGGTGGCAAGTTTGGAAGGACGAGGAGCAGAGCCGCATAAGAGGAGGCCAGAGCAATCCTAGAGGCCAGGGCCTGGAGACCTGTAGGTAACTGTAAGGATCTGGCTTTTATTGTGAGAGAACGAGGGAGTCATTGCAGGTTTCTGAGTAGAGCAGTGGCATGCTTTAGCTTACATTTGTAAAGGATAACCCTGGCTGTGGGAGGACGAAAGGTAGAAGCTGGGAGCCTGTCATAGTAATCCAGGTGAGAGGTGCTGGTGGCCTAAGACTGGGCTGCTGTTAGCACAAGAGGTAGTATCATGTGGTCAATTCTGAATATACTGAGAAGGGTTGGTCAGTAGGGTTTCTTAATGGATTGGTTTCGAGGCATGAGAGGAAGAGAAGTTATAAGGATAAACCGAAATGATTTGGTAATAGCAACTGGAAGGAAGGAGTTACCATGTCCTCCAATGGGAAGGCTAGTGGTAGAGAAGACTAGTCATGGGGTGGAAGAAAAAAATCAGGAATTCACTGTTGGGCATGAGTTGAAAGAAAGGTCTGTTGGGCATCTAAGTGGACATTTCAAGAAGGCAGTTGGATACATGTATCATACAAGCACACATCTGCAGGTTAAACAATGAGGTGGTGTGTCTGACAAAATGTTGTGCTTATCTATTGAAGACCTCTGGTTTCTTCAGCTGTATTTCATAAACAGCAGAAGAAATGGAAAGGGAGAGGGTGAGTAGTGGGCAGGAAGCCTCTTCCAATGTCAGGAGCCTGTAGCCTTACCCTTCGAGTGAGACCCTGCTCTTAGGGAGGAGGACTTCATCAAACCCTCAGTTGCTAGAATATTCTCCGTAAACAGTAAGATATCTAGCAGATAATCTCCTTGTTTCACCTTGCATGAGTACCATTTTTTATCTGCTCCTTTGCGCCCTCACATTGTTGGTTCCCTGTGGCAAACATCTTCAGGCACCAGACTCAACTCCTGTCCTCGACCCACTTCTCTCTATCCTCTTTCTGGGTGTGAAAATCTGAGAGGCAAAAGCCTGCAAAAACACTCCTATAACTAAAGTTAGGTTTATTTACTTCCTCCTGCAAGTGGGAACCAAAAGAGAACCAAGGATCTTCTCAGAGGGAGGTGGGGAGAGGAAGGGAGTGAGGAAAGGGTATCGGGGCTCTGAGTCAGTCCTGGGAGGGTCCTGGCAGGTACTGGTCATAATTTATAAACTAGGAGAGTTGCTGCAGTAGAGGGTAGAATTTGTGAATCCCTGCAGAGCTCTTGCTTGTTTGTCTGTGATTCTGATTCACGTCACATGGAATGGAAAAGCTGGTGTTAAAATATTTTGAGCTGAAGTAAGTGGTGTTCATGACTGGTTTGGCAATTTTTTTTCTGTTTTGTGAGTAACAGTAAAGTCCGTTTTGCTATCTGTGACTTACATCAATCCTAAGATCACCCTCGTAGATTAGCTGCCAGGGAGAGATTTTTTTTCTTTGTCATCTGCAGTGATGATGTGACACAGTCCTGGCTAATGAGAGGTATGCAGAAGTCAGCTAAGGTGTTCTGAGAAAACTTTTATTTTTCTGATACAGAGGTCCCCTGTTACTCTCCACCGTCCTTGTTCAAATGCAGACACCATGCCTGGAGCTGTATGATCAAGAAAACCTGAGCTCCAGTGAACCTCAGTCAGCAACCACCTTCACTCCTTTTTGTGTGAGGAAAAAAAGCAATCCTTGTTTATTTAAGTCACTGTGAGTCAAATATTATTTTTCTTGGAGTTGAAAGCACCTGTCCTTTTTTCATCTTCCATGTCTAAAATAAACCAATACCATCTTTTTACTAGAACACAGAACAACAAATTCTTAATTATGGAAATGGCTTTGAAAGAAAAGATGATAAATTTATTTTAGGATATATTAAGTTGCATGCCAGTGATGTCCCCTAGAGATTGGAACCTGGGGACTAAATGACTGTTTAGAGGCCAAAGCAAATTCATATCGTTAGTCAGCATCTTGTAGAAAACCTGGTAAAAGTAGTTCATTAGAATTAGAATCTTTATACCTTTTCTATAACCTCCCTTGTAAATATATTAAGAAACAAAACCAGTAAACGTTCTGGATAGCACAGAAAGCGGAAAAGGAAGAGTAGACATCCCAGCTTAAGTACAGCCCACAAAATTACCCCTTGAGAAACTGCGAAGAGACTGGATCCTATTTCTGAGTTAGTAATTAAGTCTTCATTTTATTTTTGGATGGAAATGCATAATCACAGACCCGGTTTTTGGTTTTTAATTCAATGCTTTCTTTTCAAGAACACCTACGCAGTTTGTTCAATATTTTTTTCCTTGAAAGGAAAGTATATGATTTTTTATAAGAGCACTTAAATGAGGGTTGGATAGATACAGTGTGAGGTGCTTCAAAACTAAGCTAACTCTGCTGGAAAGGTGAACAATGAATAAATAGATTAATAACTAACAATTCAGAAGGAGGTCATGACTTATAAAAGAAAGTTTAAGATTTACAGTCCTGAGATGAAGAATACATGTAACATTTTTTTTTTCTAAACCTGATCTTCATATGTTCATAAGCTCCCATTTCCAGTCAATAGCAGCAAAAAATAAATATCGGAGCACATACCTTCGGGTACCCTAATAACTATATATATAGGTCAATATGGGATTCAAACTTAGTCAGAGGTCAAGCTCCCATTCGGGGCTGCTGTCCCATTTCAGGTGTCCTCCTTGACTCCTCCAGCATAGCCCCTGGGTCAGGCCCAGCTAACTATGTAACATCATCAGAGGATTGGGCTTTGCTCCACGTGATCTACTCACGTTCCTCCTGGGCTCTCCACTGCTCTGGCAGTTCTTCCTCCTGGCTGTGGCTCCTGCTGGGCTCATGTTTTGGGATTTGGGTAAGAAGGTAACCTGTCCCAGTCCCAGTTTGTCAAGGACTGTCTTGCTTTTAGGATTGAGAACGCTTTACCTGGAGAAACCCCGCAGTTCTGACGATGGTTGGTCACTCAAGGTCCATGTACCTTCTGGGCACTGACCTTCTCCGAAGTCCCCTTTCTGGTCTACCAGCCATCCAGGCACTTTTATAGACCCCCATAGGGACACACAGTGATTTTGAGATCTCTTGCAAACTGTGTACAAGCTGAGTGGGAGTGGGGAGTGGAGATAACTATCTTAGGCCCCCCTCTGACTCAGCATAGCATGCTCTGTATCTACTTTGTACACCTCAGGCTGACATGGGGCCTCTTATAAATCAGATTCCCAAAGGCGGAAAGCAAGGCACAAGCCACCACTGCCAGAGGATTTCGAAGTCTCTGTTGAGATTCATTCAGTCAATAAACACTTATTAAAGACCACTCAGTGAACATTTCTTCTTGGAGCTTTAACGCTGAGGCAGTGGAGGGGGAGGGTCATTGATCAGACCTTATGCTGTGCTGATACACTATGTTCCTCTCTTTTGTCCTCAAAGACAGACCTCTTTCAACCCCAGAGCCCCAGGGTTTTAGAACATCTTCCCAAAATTGAATCTGCATGTCTACTAACTTTTTGTTCCAGTCCAGGGTCCAGAGGTGAACTGTCCTAGCCCCCACTCCTTGTGAAACATGTCACTGATCACTGAACAAGAAAAATAAATAAAATCAAAACTTTGACTTGAAATATCTAAAAATTATTTCCGCTATAGGGAAAGGAAGGCTTTTCTCATAAACATGGGTATCTCTGCAGTGACACTATTTATGCCAGATTTCCTTTCTGTTTCACCTGGATATTGCTACCTGCAAATTGCCACCCTGTGGCTCTGGCACCTTTCCGTAGATTTGCAGGCTGACGGTTCCTTCCATTCTTCTTTACAGATGTTCATGTGGTCACTTAGGCTGGTGTCAAACTGTGCTAGTGCTTCTTTTACACTGGGAAACATTTTGTCTTCTATCATTAGATTCTTGTTACAAAACTGTAGGTTTCCGGGAATATCTTACTTCATGATAATTACGCAAAAGTGGTAAAGGAGGCAGAAAGTCCCTCAGATAAACTTCAGATTATTCAGAACTTCATGCCTGTTCACTTCTGACTTCATTGTGGCTCTGATCCCATCAGACTTCAAAGGAGCAAAGAACAGGTCAGCTGGAACTCATTCCCTGAGAATTGGAGCCAGCAAGCAATTTTCCAGGCATGAAGCTCGATTTCTTTTTGGGAAACACCCTTCAAAAACACCCTTAGGATAGAAGGTATTCAGGGTCCTAAAACATGATCTCTAGCTCAAAATAAAGAACAAAAGAAGACTAGTTACATAATTCACTTTTAATTTTCATATATGACAGTTCATATTGTGATTCTTTATTCTTGGTGTGTTTACTTTGTCTCTTCACTTATCTCAGCTGACTCCCCATCTGGGATTCCATCCATTTTATACTGCAAATGGCTGTGTTCTTTCCTCCTTTGAGCTTAATCAAATTAGTTATTAGTAGATTTCTGGAAAGCCCTGTTTCCTCATGCTAGGTCTGATTCATTTCTGGTGTTAAAAGCATGGATCTATGTATAAGTTTTCTGGGCCTTCCAAGCTAAACCCAGACTCCCCTTTAGTCTTTAACTCTATTGCCAGAGCCATTGGGTTTCCTATAGAAGGATCCAGAGAGGAGTATCCTGTTGATACGTAAACATTTAAACCATAGTCATCTATCTTAGCAAAAAAAACAGAAGCCAGGTGAACCCATGTTGAAGTCAGTTGCCTCTCTGAAGTGATTTCAAAGTGGTTTCATTTTTAAGTACAAGTAAAGTACTAGAGTGACAAAATTATTATTTTTTTAACATCTTTATTGGAGTATAATTGCTTTACATTGTTGTTAGTTTCTGCTGTATAGCAAAGTGAATCAGCTCTACATATACATATATCCCCATATCCCCTCCCTCTTGCTTCTCCCTCTGACCCTCCCTATCCCACCCCTCTAGGTGGTCACAGAGCACTGAGCTGATCTCCCTGTGCTATGCAGCTGCTTCCCACTAGCTATCTGTTTTACATTTGGTAGTGTATATATATGTCCATACCACTCTCTCACTTTTTAATTTTTTTTAATTTTTGAATTTTATTTTATTTATTTTTTATACAGCAGGTTCTTATTACTTATCTGTTTTATACATCTTAGTGTATACATGTCAATCCCAACCTCCCAATTCATCCCACCACCCCCACCCCCTGCCACTTTCCCCCTTGGTGTCCATACATTTGTTCTCTACATCTGTGTCTCTATTTCTGCCCTGCAAACAGGTTCATCTGTACCATTTTTCTAAGTTCCACATATATGAATTAATATATGATATTGTTTTTCTCTTTCTGACTTACTTCACACTGTATGACAGACTCTAGGTCCATCCACCTCACTACAAATAACTCAGTTTTGTTTCTTTTTATGGCTGAGTAATATTCCATTGTATATATCATCTTTTTCCATTCATCTGTTGATGGACACTTAGGTTGCTTCCATGTCCTGGCTATTGTAAATAGAGCTACAATGAACATTGTGGTAAATGTCTCTTTTTGAA
This sequence comes from Lipotes vexillifer, assembly GCF_000442215.2. Lineage (NCBI taxonomy): Eukaryota > Metazoa > Chordata > Mammalia > Artiodactyla > Lipotidae > Lipotes > Lipotes vexillifer. Next base: position 511,976 of record NW_006775864.1, read on the forward strand.
TTATGGTGTTCTCAGGGTATATGCCCAGTAGTGAGATTGCTGGGTCATATTGTAATTCACTTTTTAGTTTTTAAAGGAACCTCCATACTGTTCTCCATAGTGGCTGTATTAGTTTACATCCCCACCAACAGTGCAAGAAGGTTCCCTTTTCTCCACACCCTCTCCGGGATTTACTGTGTCTAGAGCTTTTGATGATGGCCATTCTGACCCATGGGAGGTGATACCTCATTGTAGTTTTGATTTGCATTTCTCTAATGATTAGCGATGTTGAGCATCCTTTCTTGTATTTGTTGGCAATCTGTATATCTTCTTTGGAGAAATGTCTGTGTCTTCTACCCATTCGGGATTGGGTTGTTTGTTTTTTTGATATTTAGCTGAATGAGCTGCTTGTGTATTTTGGAGATTAATCCTTTGTCAGTTGCTTCATTTGAAAATATTTTCTCCCATTCTGAGGGTTGTCTTTTCATCTTCTTTATGGTTTCCTTTGCTATGCAAAAGTTTTTAAGTTTCATTAGGTGCAATTTGTTTATTTTTGTTTTTATTTCCATTACTCTAGGAGGTGGGTCAGAAAGGATCTTGATGTGATTTATGTCATAGTGTGTTCTGCCTATGCTTTCCTCTAAGAGTTTGATAGTGTCTGGCCTTATATTTAGGTCTTTAATCCCTTTTGAGTTTATTTTTGTATATGATGTTAGGGGCTGTTCTAATTTCATTCTTTTACATGTAGGTGTCCAGTTTTCCCAGCACCACTTATTGAAGAGGCTGTCTTTTCTCCATTGTATATTCTTGCCTCCTTTGTCATAGATTAGTTACCTATAGGTGTGTGGGTTTATATGTGGGCTTTGTGTCCTGTTCCATTGATCTACATTTCTTTTTTCATGCCAGTTACGTACTGTCTTGATTACTGTAGCTTTGCAGTATAGTCTGAAATCAGGGAGCCTGATTCCTCCAGCTCCATTTTTCTTTCTCAAGATTGCTTTGGCTATTCAGGGTCTTTTGTGTTTCCATTACAAATTGTGCAATTTTTTGTTCCAGTTCTGTGAAAAATACCATTGGTTTTGATAGGGATTGCATTGAATCTGTAGGTTGCTTAGCGTAGTTTAGTCATTTTCACAATGTTGATTCTTCCAATCCAAGAACATGGTATATTTCGCCATCTGTTTTTATCATCTTCAATTTCTTTCATCGGTGTCTTATAGTTTTCTGCATACAGGTCTTTTGTCTCCTTAGGTAGGTTTATTCCTAGGTATTTTATTCTTTTTGTTGCAATGGTAAATGGGAGTGTTTCCTTAATTTCTCTTTCAGACTTTTTATCATTAGTGTATAGGAATGCAAGAAATTTCTGTGCATTAATTTTGTATCCTGCTACTTTCCCAAATGCATTGACTAGCTCTAGTAGTTTCCTGGTAGTATCTTTAGGATTCTCTGTGTATAATATCATGTCATCTGCAAACAGGGACAGCTTTACTTCTTCTTTTCCGATTTGGATTCCTTTTATTTCTTTTCTTCTCTGATTGCTGTGGCTAAAACTTCCAAAACTATGTTGAATAATAGTGGTGAGAGTGGGCAGCCTTGTCTTGTTCCTGATCTTAGTGGAAATGGTTTCAGTTTTTCACCATTGAGAATGATGTTGGCTGTGGGTTTGTCATATATGGCCTTTATTATGTTGAGGTAAGTTCCCGCTATGCCTACTTTCTGGAGAGTTTTTATCATAAATGTGTGTTGAATTTTGTCAAAAGCTCTTTCTGAATCTACTGAGATGACCATGTGTTTTTTATGCTTCAATTTGTTAATATGTTGTATCACATTGATTGATTTGCGTATATTGAAGAATCCTTGCATTCCTGGGATAAACCCCAATTGATCATGGTGTATGACCCTTTTAATGTGCTGCTGAATTTTGTTTGCTAGTATTTTGTTGGGGATTTTTGCATCTATGTTCATCAGTGATATTGGCCTGTAGTTTTCTTTTTTTGTGATGACTTTTTCTGGTTTTGGTATCAGGGTGATTGTGGCCTCATAGAATGAGTTTGGGAGTGTTCCTCCCTCTGCAATATTTTGGAAGAGTTTGAGAAGGATACGTGTTAGATTTTCTTTAAATGTTTGACAGAATGTGCCTGTGAATCCATCTGGTTCTGGGCTTTTGTTTGTTGGAAGATTTTTAATCACCGTTTCAGTTTCAGTGCTTGTGATTGGTCTGTTCATATTTTCTGTTTCTTCCTTGTTCAGTCTCAGAAGGTTGTGCTTTTCTAAGAATTTGTCCATTTCTTCCAGGTTGTCCATTTTATTGGCATAGAGTTGCTTCTAGTAATCTCTCATGATCCTTTGTATTTCTGCAGTGTCAGCTGTTACTTCTCCTTTTTCATTTCTAATTCTATTTGTTTGCATCTTCTCCCTTTTTTTCTTGATGAGTCTGGTTAATGGTTTATCAATTTTGTTTTTTTTCTCAAATAATCAGCTTTAGTTTTATTGATCTTTGCTATTGTTGCCTTCATTTCTTTTTCATTTATTTCTGATCTGATCTTCATGATTTCTTTCCTTCTGCTAACTTTGGGGTTTTTTTTCTTCTTCTTTCTCTGATTGCTTTAGGTGTAAGGTTAGGATGTTTATTTGAGATGTTTCTTGTTTCTTGAGGTAGGATTGTATTGCTATAAACTTGTATTAGAACTGCTTTTGCTGCATCCCATAGGTTTTGGGTTGTCGTGTTTTCTTTGTCATTTATTTCTAGGTATTTTTTGATTTCCTCTTTGATTCCTTCAGTCATCTCTTGGTTATTTAGTAGTGTATTGTTTAGTCTCCATATGTTGTACTTTTTACAGTTTTTTTTCCTGTAATTGATATCTAGTCTCATAGTGTTGTGGTTGGAGAAGATACTTGATATGATTTCAATTTTCTTAAATTTACCAAGGCTTGATTTGTGACCCAAGATATGGTCTATCCTGGAGAATGTTCCATGAGCATTTGTGAAGAAAATGTATTCTGTTGTTTTTGGATGGACTGTCGTATAAATATCAGTTATGTCCGTCTTGTTTAATGTGTCATTTAAGGCTTGTGTTTTTTTATTTTCATTCTGGAAGATCTGTCCATTGGTAAAAGTTGGGTGTTAAAATCCCGTACTATTATTGTGTTACTGTCAATTTCCCCTTTTATGGCTGTTAGCGTTTGCCTTATGCATTGAGTGCTCCTATATTGGGTGGTTAAATATTTACAATTGTTATATCTTTTTGCTGGATTGATCCCTTGATCATTATGTGGTGTCCTTGTTTGCCTCTTGTAATAGTCTTTATTTTAAAGTCTATTCTGTCTGATGTGAGAATTGCTACTCCAGCTTTCTTTTGATTTCCATTTGCATTCAATAACTTTTTCCATCCCCTCACTTTCAGTCTGTATGTTTCCCTGCGTCTGAAGTGGGTCTCTTCTAGAGAGCATATATATTAGTCTTGTTTTTGTATCCATTCAGCCAGTCTGTGTCTTTTGGTGGGAGCATTTAATCCATTTACATTTAAGGTAATTATCAATATGTATGTTCCTATTACCATTTTCTTAATTGTTTTGGGTTTGTTATTCTAGGTCTTTTCCTTCTCTTGTGTCTCCTGCCTAGAGAAGTTCCTTTAGCATTTGTTGTAAAGCTGGTTTGGTGGTGCTGAATTCTCTTAGCTTCTGCTTGTCTGTAAAGGTTTTAATTTCTCTATCGAATCTCAATGAGATCCTTGCTGGGTAGAGTAATCTTGGTTGTAGGTTTTTTCCCTTTCATTACTTTAAATATGTCCTGCCACTCCCTTCTGACTTGCAGAGTTTCTGCTGAAAGATCAGCTGTGAACCTTATGGGGATTCCCTTGTATGTTATTTGTTGCTTCTCCCTTGCTGCTTCTAATATTCTTTCTGTGTATTTAATTTTTGATAGTTTGATTAATATGTGTCTTGTCATGTTTCTCCTCAGATTTATCCTATTTGGGACTCTCTGTGATTCCTGGACTTGATTGACTATTTACTTTCCCATATTAGGGAAGTTTTCAACTATAATCTCTGCAAATATTTTCTCAGTCCCTTTCTTTTTCTTCTTCTGGGACCCCTATAATTCGAATGTTGGTGTGTTTAATATTGTCCCAGAAGTCTCTGAGACTGTCCTCAATTCTCTTCATTCTTTTTCCTTTATTCTGCTCTGCGGTAGTCATATCCACTATTTCATCTTCAACGTCACTTATCCATTCTTCTGCCTCAGTTATTCTGCTATTGATTCCTTCTAAAGAATTTTTAATTTCATTTATTGTGTTGTTCATCATTGTTTGTTTGCTCTTTAGTTCTTCTAGGTCCTTGTTAAACGTTTCTTGTATTTTCTCCATTCTATTTCCAAGATTTTGGATCATCTTTACTATCATTATTCTGAATTCTTTTTCAGGTAGATTGCCTATTTCCTCTTCATTTTTTTGGTCTGGTGCGTTTTTGCCTTGCTCCTTCATCTGCTGTGTGTTTCTCTGTCTTCTCATTTTGCTTAACTTACTGTGTTTGGGGTCTCCTTTTCGCTGGCTGCAGGTTCGTAGTTCCTGTTGTTTTTGTTGTCTGCCCCCAGTGGGTAAGGTTGGTTCAGTGGGTTGTGTAGCCTTCCTGGTGGAGGGGACTGGTGCCTGTGTTCTGGATAAGGCTGGATCTTATCTTTCTGGTGGGCAGGACCGAGTCCAGTGGTGTGTTTTGGGGTGTCTGTGAACTTAATACGATTTTAGGCAGCCTCTCTCCTAATGGGTGGGTTTGTGTTCCTGTCTTGCTAGTTGTTTGGCATGGGGCGTCCAGCACTGGAGCTTGCTGGTCATTGAGTGGAGCTGCGTCTTGGCATTGAGAGGGACATCTCTGGGAGAGCTCTTGCCGATTGATATTACACGGGGCCGGGAGGTCTCTGGTGGGCCAGTGTCCGGCACTAAGCTCTCTCACCTCTGAGGCTCAGGCCTGACACCCCGCCGGAGCACCATGACCCTGTCAGCCACACGGCTCTCACCACACTCATTCCTGGAGTCTTCCTCTCTGAAGTGTTCAGAAGCGCTACTAAAGGAGATAGGGGTGGCAGGATGCTGGGGCCGCTGGGCCCATGGACTTCTTGCACTGGAAATCTGCTTCTGTTAGGAATCAGAATCCTTTTCCCCTGGGGTAGCACCAGAGCAAGATGCCAGATTGGTGCAGATTCCCTCCACATCTTCTGAGCTCTACCCTCATAGGATGTCAAGGCCCGAGAAGTCAAGAGCCTTCTTTAGTTTGATGGGAAAGGTCAGCCGTGCTTTAATGGTCCTTCCCGTGTGCTCTTTATATGACTAAGAGGGCAGTCTTTTGGAGGCACATGGCTCCTTTCTTTATGCATCAAGTCCAAAGTGATACAAGCAGCCCTGGAATTCCACTGCCTTCAGTGTGATTCTTTTTCTTTGCTTATAGCACTCCCAGCACCCCCTTCTAATCAACAGGAAAGAATGACAAAACTTATTTGTAATGAGAAAATACAGTAGTGAAATGCCAGAGGAGATAACTCCCCTAGGAGAAAAGGAAAAAAAAAAAGTTGAATTAACTGTCTTAAGATTCAACAGCAGCCTTATTCTTCTGTGATGTATTGCATGTATTAGGACAAAAGAAAACTATATTTGCTTTTGGTGTGGCATATAGCTGTGCTTTGCCATTTAAATCCCAAGGAGGGCCTGGTGCATAAAAGTAATGTCAGACAATAGTTATGTGTTTGAAGTTAAGCAGGAAGGAAAAAGATAAATAATTTTAACATGTAGCTAAATCAACTACAGAGAGATTTAAATGAGTCATTAAATTTTTTTTTTTTTTTTTTGTGGTACGCGGGCCTCTCACTGTTGTGGCCTCTCCCGTTGCGGAGCACAGGCTCTGGACGTGCAGGCCCAGCGGCCATGGCTCACGGGCCCAGCCGCTCCGCGGCATGTGGGATCTTCCCGGACTGGGGCACAAACCCGTGTCCCCTGCATCGGCAGGCGGGCTCTCAACCACTGCGCCACCAGGGAAGCCCTGAGTCATTAAATTTTATTTCTTGCTTTTGATATTAGATTACCTGAAAAATAAAGACAAAAGCAAGTAATTAAAGAATATATTTAAAACATCTGCCTTAACAAATATTTTCTTCTTAAGATAATTGCTTTTGTCAATTTCTTAACTATATTGCAAAATTTTGAATGAACTCTAAGAACTCATTTAACTGCCCTCCCCTTAAACCGACCTTATGGATTAATGGACACTCACCATTCACTTTGTAAAATATAGGGAATGATCCCATAGCCTGGTGGATGAAGAGCTGGAGCTAGCAGGCTACCATCTTTCACCCCTTGTACTCTCCCACATGCTGTGTAGGAGTTAGGTGTTCTTCCTCAGGTATGTTTAAGCAAGTCATACTTGTTATTGTAATAACATGGTCCAATTAAATACTAACTACACTTTTGAGTAGGTAGGGACAGAAAGAAGTAGTTTCCATTGAAGCCAAATTAAAAAGTTTTAGAAAAGCAAGTGGCCAGAAACAAACAAAACCATCAGTTTAGGTACGACGGAGAAGGCCAATGTAAAAATTTGCAGGTTCCTTGGTGACTTTAGTTTTCACTACACTTTAAGAAGCCAAGACTGGAAATCAAGGGTGATGGAAATGGTTCATCAAAAAAACAGTTCCAATCGGTGGGCCCATACCCAATGACTCCAGAGCAAATCCCTCTGGCAAGTGAGTTATTGAATTTACACAATGAAGGGTTTTAAGTTAATTAAAATGATTAAGGTAAGTATCCTACTAATGTTTAGTTTCTTTACTTCTTACTTCTCTAATCTGGAAAAATAAGAAAGTAGAATTCGCTTTTTTTCTTTTGCTTTCTATATTTCAAATAATAGAGGGAGAGAGAGAGAGGAGGAGGGAAGGAGAGAAGAAGAAAGGAAAAAAGGAAGGAGGAAGGTAGGAAGGAAAGAAAGAAAGGGAAGGGAGGGAAGGAAGGAAGAAATAAAGAAAGGAAAACTTAATTCACATTGCTTTTTGGTTTATTGATATGGGGCATTATCTACTTTCATTAAAATAGAAATCAGGATAAAATTTAAGCAATGCTGTCTATTTATTATTGCAGTTTTAAAATGATATTTTCTTTGAGAATTTTCCTTTGCTATTTAAATTACCCATGACCTGAGAAGAAGGAGAGAGTAGTCATAGATTTTTCTGTGCCAGGAAAAACAGCTTTATTAAGACTTGGGACTTGTCATTATTTTAATTTCATTTGTTAATTGAGCAAAAATACTTCCTCTCCCTGTGACTGTATTTATACTACCTAAAAACTAGTTTCAGGAGGGTTAACAAGCTAAATGTTTTAGATAACATTGTTTAAAATTCTGCAAGGTGCACCCATTGTCCTATTAGAGATAACTACTTCTTCATTGTCTGTGTCTATGAATTCATTGAGGAACTTACTAGAGTCTGAATCTCATTTTGTTTACCAAATCCTGCTTACATCAAAAAGAATGTTACAGGGCTTCCCTGGTGGCGCAGTGGTTGAGAGTCCGCCTGCCGATGCAGGGGATGCGGGTTCGTGCCCCGGTCTGGGAGGATCCCACGTGCCGCGGAGCGGCTGGGCCCGTGAGCCATGGCCGCTGAGCCTGCGCGTCCGGAGCCTGTGCTCCGCAACGGGAGAGGCCACAACAGTGAGAGGCCCACATACTGCAAAAAAAAAAAAAAAAAAGAATGTTACATGAGCAAGAGGGGAATGCAGATGGAAGGGGTCGGGAAGATGTGCGTGTTTGTTTGGAATGTTGTTGAAAAGCAAGTGTGTAATAAATTTTAACAAACAAATTGTAGTATCTGAGAAGGGTCTCTTAATCAGAAAATAGATTGATTTAAATAGATCATAATCTATAATTGTGATAAGGAGAGACCCTCTAAGTACAATGCAACATTTGTTTATAAGATTTGCCTTAAACAAGTGGTGCCTGTAAACTTTTACTCCAGTAGCTTCATGATGTTTGATCCTTGGGCATAGTCCCCAAAGGGCTTCATCAACATGAAAACGATTCTCATGGACACACTTCACTGAAGACCCCTCCTGAGCAAATGGACATGACATCAAAGTGAATTATTTTTTCATGAAACTTCAGGCATTTTAAAATTAGAAAATTAAAAAAAAACCAAAAAACCTTTAAAATCTTAAAGAATGACATTTCCAAGGTTAGATGGAAGCACCATACACAAAGAGGCAAATTCCTTTCACATAGTTATTATACAGTCGTCTCTCTATGTATGCTGATGATTGGTTCTAGGACCCCCCAGGATACCAAAATCTGTAGATGCTCAAGTCCCTTATATGAAGTAGTGTAGGATGTGCATATAGCCTATGCACATCCTCTTGTAAACTTTAACTCATCTCTAGATTACTTGCAATGCCTAATACAATGTGAAGTCTATGTAAGTTGTTGTACATACAATGTAAATGCTATGTAATTTTGCTTTTTGGAACTTCCTGGACTGTTTTTTCCAAATACTTTTGACCTGAGGTTGGTTGAACTCACAAACATGGAACCTGTGGATACAGAGGGCCAACTATATTTTATTAAGTCAAGAGACATTTTTTAATATCCCGAGATGGTAAGAGCGCTGTTACTGACGTACACAATGAGGAAATCAAGAGATTCAGAATGGGGTCTCTTCTCACCGGGAGTGTACTACTTTAGCCATGGAAATATGAAACATTCATAACAAGTTTAAAAGCTATGTAAGAAGCCTGTGCTTCATAATCATTACAGATAATTGTTTTCATAGGAAATTAATGAAGGGGGAATCACTGTGGGCTCCAGTGGCTGGTGGAGGCTTCAAAGAAATATGTTGAACTTTAAAGGAACTGTAGCCCCAGATAAGAAGGAACATCCCAGGCCAAAGCAAAAGCATAAGCAGAATTGTGGAAGCACAGATGACCATTCCATATTTCTGAAACAGTAAAGTGACTATTTAAATTAGTGCAGAAAGTTTGTGTAGGGGGGTCAAGGAAGAGGTGGAAACATATGTCATTCATTCATTCACTTATCCATTCATCCTACAGTCATTCACTGATATCCTACCATGTGCCAAGGATAGTATTAGCCTTGATGAATAAGAGGTAACCTTATGGACCCTGCATCCTTACTGGCTAATAAAAGGGACAGACATTAAAAAAAAAATTATTATTGAAAAAACTGGGAAATGCCAAAATTGAAGTATGCAGAGGGATGGCACTTCTAATTCAGCCAGGGGTCAAGATGAGGATGGAGGATCTCATATAGAGGAGCAGTTCACAGGCACACAGGAAGGACTTTTTAGGTAGACAGAAAGCAGATGCAGAAGGATGCAGGTGTGAGTGACATGGGGACCCACATGGAACTCAGGTAGTTATAGCAGAGTCTTCCAGACATTAGCAGCTACTAGTGTGAAGCTAGAAATTTAATGTGGAGATCTGAGGCTAGATATTTAGGGAGAACTGACTGGAAACAGGCCTACTGAAAAAATTATAATTTATCCTCCAGGCAATAAGGAATCATTGAAGGAAGTCAGTTTTGCATTACTGACATTTGCTCTGATGTCTGAGCAAAGGTGGTGAGAGCCTAAACTATGGCAGTAGCCATAGAAGTGGACAGGAAAGGGTCAATCCAAGGTATTTAGGAGTTGGACTGAGGAGAACTCATTGGATGTGGAGGTTGGGAAGGTATTCCAGGAAAGAGAAACTGGTTTTAGAGTGAGAAGATGCTTTCCTGGAAGATTAAGTGCTACCTCCACTAGTCCCTGAACAATGTCCTGACTGAATATTGAAGTTATTTAGTTATTAAGACATGAATAGTTAAGTTAATTAACTATTTAGTCATGAGCATACTAGTCCCTCCTCATCCATGGTTTCACTTTCTTTCTATGGTCAACTGTAGTCTGAAAATATTAATTGGAAAATTTCAGAAACAATTCATAAGTTTTAAGTTGACACCATCCGAGTAGCAAGATGAAGTCTCTGGCCATTGTGCTCCATCCCACCTGGGACTATGAATCATATCTTAGTCCAGTGCATCTCCTCTCTTAGTCACTTAGTAGCCATCGGGGTGATCAGATCAACTGTTGGTACTGCAGTGCTTGTATTCAAGAAACCATTATTTTACTTAATAATGGCCCCAAAGCCCAAGAGTAGTGATGCTGCCAATTCAGATAAGCCAAAGAGAAGCTCTAAAGTGCCTCCTCTAAGTGAAAAGGTGAATGTTCTGGACTTGATAAGGGATGAAAAAAAAATCATATGCTGAGGTTGCCAAGAGCGGAACGAACCTTCTATCCATGAAATTGTGAAGAAGGAAAAACAAATTTGTGTTAGTTTTGCTGTCACATCTCAAACTGCAAGAGTTATAGCCACACTGTGTGACAAGCACTTAGTTAAGATGAAAAAGGCATTAAACTTGTACAGTGAGATATTTTGAGAGAGACCACATTCGCATAGCATTTATTACATTATATTGTTAAGATTATTCTATTTATCATTAGTTATTGCTGTTAATTTCATACTGTGCCTAATTTATAAATTAAACTTTATCATAGGTATGTATATATTGGAAAAAAACATAGTATATATAGAATTTCCCCAAGGCCCCCAGTGGATGCCTGTCCAAGGTTTTAGGCATCCGCTGGGAACCTCGGAACGTATCCCCTGAGGATAGGGGGGAGCTGCTCTATATCAGTAGAATAAGGTTTTACTGGGATCTAGAAAAATGGTGAAAACTAGTAGCAGCAGTTGAGCAATGGGGAGAGGTAAAAGAAAGTTAAAATAGGAAAGGCAGAGCTGAGTTAGAAATGCAGGTAATGACATCATGGAATAAAGAGGAAGACGGGAGTTGTGAAGAGCTGTACTGTTGCACATAGCCGTCCCTAGCCAAATTTGGCTATTGGACACTTAAACAACTACTCGAATTGAGATGTGCCATAAGTGTAAAATACACACTAGGTTGTGAACACTTAGTATAGATAAAGGAATATAATATTATTAAAATTACTTCCACCTTTTACTTTTCACTTTTTTAAATGTGGTTACCATAATATTTAAAATTACACATAGTATGTGACTCACATGATATTTCTATTGGACATTGCTGGTCTAGAATCCCTGCCTAGTTTCAGCTGGATACTGTGCAGCTATAAAAAGCCCTCCAGCTTCTGTGTTGGTCTTGTCCAAAGGTGAGTTAAAAGATCCATGCAACTGCTGATAAGACTCAGTAAGTTGCCCTTTAGAATTGTTTTATCTCAGAGACAATGGGGATTCCCAGAAGGTCTGTGAAACTGGCATCATTCTGAAATTCTCAGTCCCTTTTAATTAGTTAGAAGTTTTCTTAAGCCCTAAATCTGCTTGAAAGACCAACTCCAGAGAGTATCTTTACAGACGTAGAATCCAGATGTGTTGGTTTTCTTCTAGAATATTAATTCCCTATTCATTAAAAATGGAAAGTATTCACTGAAAAGAATGAGGCCTAAATTAACTAGACAGTATTTTAGTTGAGCACAAGTTAGAATTCAAAGATTAATTTCTTCCACTAAAATATGTGTCAGTCATACAAATGTGTACAGGTCGACATCCCTGAAGTAAAAGGTTGGGTTTCAATTAGAAATTGCTTTCAGGTGATAGGAACAAAGACAATTACAATTTCTTTTTTTCTTTCTTTTTTTATTGAGGTATAATTGACATACAACATTATATTAGTTTTAGGTATACTATATCATGATTTTCTTTTTGAAGTTTTCATTGTCAAGTTTATTTATTTATTTATTGGAGTAAAATTGCTTTACAATGTTGTGTTAGTTTCTGCTGTACAAGGAAGTGAATCAGCTATACGTATACCTATATTCCCTCCCTCTTGGACCTCCCTACCTCTCTTTCCCCCACAACCCCGGCCATCTAGGTCATCACAGAGCACTGAGCTGAGCTCCAGATACTTGAATATATTGTGAAATGATCACCACAATAAGTCTAGTTAACATCCCTCACCATAAATAGTTTCTTGGGATGAAACTTTTAAGATCTGCTCTCTTATCAACTTTCAATTATGCAATACAGCATAATTAACTGTAGTCGCCATGCTGTACATCATATCTCCATGACTTACTTATTTTACAACTGGAAGTTTGTACCTTTTGACCCCCTTTACTCATTTCCCCCCTCCCCACCTGCCCCTTCTGGCAACCACCAACTACTTTTCTGTATCCATGAGTTCTCTGGCTTTTCTTTTTTGTTTTAAGATTCCACATATAAGTGAGAATATATGGTATTTGCCTTTCTCTCTCTGACTTATTTCACTTAGCATAATGCCCTCAGGGTCCATCCATGTTGTTGAAAATCTAAGATTTTGTTCTTTTTTATGGCTGAATACTATTCCATTGTGTATATATATTGCACATTTTCTTTATCCATTCATTCATTAGCGGACTTAGGTTGTTTCCATGTCTTGGCTATTGTAAATAATGCTGCAATGGACTTGGGGGTGCAGATATCTTTTTGAGTTAGTGTTTTCTTCAGATAAATACCCAGAAGTGGATTTGCCGGATCCTATCAACTACAGTTTCTTAGACAAATCTGAAATTTTAAACTGCACATGTACGGTTTCTGAAACAGATAATTCAAAGCTTGTATGATAAGTCCTAAAAGCAACCAGAGATCCAGACTCTACCTTTCTGCTTTAATTTCCTTAGCTCATGATTTCCATTCTCCCAGTCACAAAATGACTGCTAGAACTCCAGGCATTTCATTTGCTTCTTCTAAAGAAAGTAGGAGGGCCCACCTCCCCTTTTAACTAGTATTCTCAGAAGTTTCATGCAACCCTTTCACTTACAGTTCATTGGCCAGATTTATTCAAAACTGCAGTGAATTGCAAGATAGACTGGGAATTATTCTCTTATTCTAGGTAGTAATGTGCTTACTAAAACTTGGGAGTTTGTTACTGAGATGGAAGAAGAAAATTTGTAATTAGAGAGACAAGTAGCAGTTGATAGCCCAGTTGATATTTCAAAAAGCTTTTTTAATTAAAACTTATGCTTCCATAAAAAAATGATGCATTTATATAATTATTCAAGCTATATGTATATTTTATATTTTTCCTCCCAACTACTGAAAAATAAATATATTTATCAATCTTGAGTCTAAGATGATAGGCATTTTGGGGCATTCAAGGATGAATAAAGTACTTCAAGAGTTTTATGTGTAGATCTGTAGATATGTATCGATCTTCAATGATTTTATAATAGAATGGCAGAGGTGGTTATAAACTCTAGTTCTTATACTTCTACTCCTTGATATTCATCAGTAACTTCTCATTGCCCTTAGGAAAAACTGCCAGATCCTTTAAAGTGGTGTGTAAGGCTCTTCCAATCTGGCCCTTGCTTCCCTCTCCAGCTCCACCTTACATCATTTTCCACACCCCCTGCCACACTGCCTATGGTCAGTGCCTGGAGTGTGCCCTCAGTGGCCCTTGCCTGTACTGTGCTGTGGGTCTGGAGTTGCTCTACCCCCGACTCTCATCACCTCTCCTCTGCCTTCTTATCCTTCAGATCAGTTCAAAGATAACTTCCGCAGAGAAGCCATCCCAGACCTTCTATGACTGGGCCAAGTTCTTTTAAACTTCTTTATAATCACACATTCAAGACGGTGTTTACATCTCTATCTCCTCTTACAGACTTTAAGCTTCATAAGAATGGGATACAGACCTGAGCTTGCTCTCCACTCTGACTGCAGTGCCTAACAAAGTGCCTGGCATGCAATATACCCTAAATACATATTTTTTGGGTGTGTAATGAATGAATGAGTACAATAGTAGCACACACACAAAAAAGCTATAAAAGTACAAAGAAGGAAAAGAATAATTCCAAAGGGAGGAATTCAGCAATGCATTTGGAAGATATGGGATTAAAACTGGTCCCTCAAGAGCAAAAAAAGCTAGCATCAGATGATAAGGGAGACACCCGTCTTGGGAAAATGGGCAATTTAAACTAAGGCATGTGACATGGCTGAAACAGGGAGTTGCCCCGAATTCTCAGAATATCTGAAAAAAACATCCCGAGAATGTGTGCTATAGTCCATAGGTCAGAAAAACCATTAACTTTTTGGAATATACCCATGGCTTGTTTTTAACTCTATATAGCCCAGAGGAATTGAGTCATCAGATTTTACCCATTTGAAGGAAAGCCCACTTCAGTTCCTTCATTCTTAAAACTCATCTGCTTCTCTTTTCCCTACCCATCCTCTTTGAGTCAGTGGTCAGAAAATCCTAGAAGTGGGTACATAGGAAAAGAGTTTACTGAAAATATTTAAAAATAATGGGTTAGAATTATGGAATGCTGTCAACTCTTCTCTCTTAATAATGAGTTGAGTAGAAAAGTAAATGACTGGTTTCTATTGACAAGTTTACTGAAGAACGTTTTCTTAATGGAGAAACTAGATTTTGTAGTTATGAATATACAGAAGTGTTGGAGAAAAATGTTCAAGGTCAAAAGGAGTTTGTTTAAGTACAACAACAGTTCTCTAGGAGAGGACTTCATAAAGAAGCCCTGGAAGGGTAGGTGGAAACACTGTAGCACAGCTGATATGGATCAGAATAAAAATTAAGAGTCCAATAGTTATTTACAGGGTAAATATCTTGCTGAGAGGAGTACTTTCAATAACGGGATGGGTGATAAAGGGGTTGGATGGAGATGCAAGCTCATGATGAGCAGGTGAACATGGGTTGCAGAGGAGTATGACCAAAAAAAATTTTTTTGGAGACGGAATGTTTTAGTCCAGGACATCTCAATCTTGTATGTGCATGTGAATCACCTGGGATCTTGTGAAAAGATAGATTTTGTTCAGTGGGTCTGTAGTGAGGACAGAGTTCCTACATTTCTAACAAGCTCCAAGGTGATGCTGATGCTCCTGGTCCGTGGGCCACACCTTGAGTGTACCAAGACCTAGCCTCTGCACCTTGGCTCACAGATGTGAGGAAGATGCAGCTCAGGTGATGAGAAGGAAGGCTGGTGTTACGGGCCTTTGAAGTGTTGTGGCTTATCAAAGAAAGAAGCCTATTTTCTCCACCCTTTGCAGGGAAAATAAATTAAAGCAGATGATGAAGAAATGATATCACATGAGATAGCATAGCGCAGTGCTTGGAGCACCACAGGAAATGATGAGCATCCTCTCAAAACTTTAAGTACTTCTGTTTCTCACCTGTATTGCCTGTTCTCTTTAGAGTTCCATGACTTACATTACTATTAGGAAAACAGAAAGTTGTTTTTTAATAAATCACTGTCTGTTTCTATGTATAGAAAGGATACAAACAATATCCTATAACACAATATCCAAATTTATGATAGTTTCTCCAGACTTATTGCCTGACTCATTCCTAGATTCTCTCTCAGCAACTGAGTTAATTTGGCCCATTCATAGCAAGGAACTATACAAGTCAGTTTCTTGGTTATAAACAAATGAGCAAAAATAGATAAGTAAGTAAAGTAAAAACTCTGCTGAATTTAAGAAACATCATCCTGTAGCTCAGAATGGATGAAGGCAGAACCAAGATGGGTAAAGAGAAGCCAAGGTCTTTTACCTCTCACCAGAACACGACGTTCCAGACTCCCTCAGCCCCCCAGGTATCCTCTATGACCCTCCATCTTTGCGTGCCCCTGCCAGTTTTAGTTTCAGCTGGGAGCATCCAATTGGCTGTGATGACATTTCTTGCAGGACCCTCACGTTTGCTCTCCCACCCCAGTCCTTCTTAGTAGAAGGTGCTGCCTGGCCTCCCACTTATCTTGGAATTTCCTCCTGATATTGTAGATATGCTTCTACAGACACGAACTCAAATGAATCCATGTAAAGCCAACTTACGATAAAGCTATGCATGAAATGATTAGGGGAAAATGTGTGGAAATTCCAAAGTAGGTGCCATCACAGTATGATGACCATATAATTTGCCAGAAAACTGGGGCACTTTTGAGAAAGAAAGGAGTATAACAGGCATGAACTGGTCCTCTGCTGAACAAGCTGAGATGCATGCATGGTCAACCTTACTTAACAGGTATGGATCTTGCTGTGACTGGAACCAGAGGGAGTTCTTGATTCAAGACAGTTTAAAAGGCATAAGTTCTTCACCCAAAACGCTCCGCATTTACATATTTGAGCCCTCATTTTTTTTCCCCCTTTAATCCGTAAACCAGCTGGATCGCTCTGCTTATAGTTTTTGTACTCTCATAAGTTTTGTGATGGGTACACATTGCTTGCTTGGTCAGCAGCCGATTTCTTGTGGGCTGCCCCTACCCTATCCCTTTCCACACCTCCTGGTTTCTATTTGGGTTCAAGGAAGCTAATCTGTCTTCAGGTACAATCAATATTTCAACCTGTGGGCTTCCCCGGTGGCACAGTGGTTAAGAATCCGCCTGCCAGTGTGGGGGACACGGGTTCACGCCCTGGTCTGGGAAGATCCCACATGCAGCGGAGCAACTAAGCCCATGCACCACAACTACTGAGCCTGCGCTCTAGAGCCCATGAGCCACAACTACTGAGCCCATGTGCCACAACTACTGAAGCCCGCATGCCTAGAGCCCGTGCTCCGCAACAAGAGAAGCCACCACAATGAGAAGCCCACGCACTGCAACGAAGAGTAGACCCTGCTCGCCGCAGCTAGAGAAAGCCCGCGCGCAGCAATGAAGACCCAACGCAGCCAAAAATAAATAAATAAATAAATAAATAAATGTATTTAAAAAAAAAATCTCAACCCGTGGTCACTGAGGCTACTTTACAGAAATGCATGTGATCCAGGCCAGCCATCCTGGAAACCTTCTGGAATGATGGGTGGGGCAGCCTTAGGTGAAAGACAAAGTGGAGAGAGAGCCCTTGGAAGGACAGACAAGCCAGAATCTGGCTAACTTTCTTGAGCCTCTTGATCATGCCTACACCCAACCCCATACTTTTCATTTATTTGGACCAACTGATTTCCTTTTTTGTGAAGGCAGATCCAGTGCTGTTTTCTGTTATTTACAACTGAAACCATCCAAACTAATGCAGCTTCAGTGTTCACAGTGCCCTGTATTTGGTCCTACAACTCTATATGACCTTTTTTTCAGCTACCATGGCTAGCTGGCCGATTATTGTCATATTTCTTCAAATTCTAGAAAGGAAATATGTTGGCTCAATTTTTCTTGTTTCACCAGGCTCTGGTCATAAGTTGCTATAAATCTTTGGCTGCTCCTAAGTCAGGTGCTCAGTAGGAGCCAGTCATGGGGGCTGACTGGGTGGGCTGGATCCCCTCAGAAGAGCTGTGTCAGTTTTCTTTCCAGGAGAGCACGAGTAGGACAGGTATTGGGGACATCTATAAAGATATAATTTCATACTCTATATTACTTATAATCCTTGATTTTTTATTAATTTTTATTGGAGTATAGTTGATTTACAATGTTGTGTTAGTTTCTGCTGTACAGCAAAGTGAATCAGTTATACGTATACATATATCCCCTCGTTTTTAGATTTCCTTCCCATTTAAGTCACCACAGAGCATTGTGTAGAGTT
Source organism: Lipotes vexillifer (assembly GCF_000442215.2). Lineage (NCBI taxonomy): Eukaryota > Metazoa > Chordata > Mammalia > Artiodactyla > Lipotidae > Lipotes > Lipotes vexillifer. The sequence goes on from NW_006775864.1 coordinate 529,507, forward strand.
TCCTGTGCTATACAGTAGGTTCTCATTAGTCATCTATTTCATACATAGTAGTGTATATATGTCAATCCCAATAATCCTTGCTTTTTTTTTTTTAACATCTTTATTGGAGTATAATTGCTTTACAATGGTGTGTTAGTTTCTGCTTTATAACAAAGTGAATCAGCCATACATATACCTATGTTCCCATATCTCTTCCTTCTTGCATCTCCCTCCCTCCCACCCTCCCCATCCCACCCCTCCAGGCGGTCACAAAGCACCGAGCTGATCCCCATGTGCCATGCAGCTGCCCCCCACCAGCTATCTACCTTACGTTTGGTAGTGTATATATGTCCATGCCTCTCTCTCGCTTTGTGCCTCTCTCTCGCTTTGTATCCTTGCTTTTTTACTATAACACCTGAATTGCTGATATGTATCACAAAAACACTATAGAAATACTTAGAAATACTATAACTCACCTTTTACATTTTAGAGAACACCTACAAAGAAAAAGTTGAAGTTTGAAAAACTTCCCTCCTTTTTCTCATTTTTATTCTTTCCTTTTGAAATGTAATTATTATATGGAACCTGTATCTGATGATGGTGAGTTTAAATGGATCAAAATTATTGCTCCTTAAAAGCAACACCAAAATTTTAAGATATGATGCATACTAATTAAAGTTCAAGGAGCCCTAGGCAAGAAAGAAAGATAAGCCTTTGCTTAAGTTATGCAAAAGTGTATTAAATATTCAAGATTAATTAAAATCGAGGGAAATAATTTTTTAAGGGTACCATTTCAAATTTGCATAAAAGTTAGTACAATTATTATGAAATGTTTGCTATCAAATTGGTTTGATGAATAAGAGAAGTAAGTTAACATAGTGAAATAAGAGTTAATTCATGTTGCTCTAGCTAGTTTCTTTCCTTTGTTCTATAGAAGTCATTTATAACTGAATAATAATTACATTTCTATACCCACAATTTCACAAGGTGATGGAAGGCATAATTCTATGGCATTTATTTTCTAAAACTAATACTTTTCCTCCAATACCCCATCCTGATGATTTCCACAATGAAATTTCCATTAGTAGGAAATCAGAAGATTTGATTTTTGGTGCTCTTCCTTTGATCAAAGGAGAAAGCACATCTTTTACTGAACAGGAGATTCCTGATGTATGAATACTCCATTAAAGAATGATTAATAGGGACTTCCCTGATGGCACAGTGGTTAAGACTCCACCTGTCAGTGCAGGGGACACAGGTTCGAGCCCTGTTGCGGGAAGACTCCACATGCCGTGGAGCAACTAAGCCTGTGCGCCACAACTACTGAAGCCCACGTGCTTAGAGCCCATGCTCCACAACAAGAGAAGCCACCACAATGAGAAGCCTGCACACCGCAACAAAGAGTAGCCCCCTTGCTGGAACTAGAGAAAGCCTGTGCGCAGCAACGAAGACCCAACACAGCCAAAATTTAATTAATTAATTAATTTAAAAAAGAATGATTAATAACACTGGGAAAGTTCTGGTTCTGACTTCTGTAATTAACCTTTATTCTCCAATTCAGAACATACGACCTGGAGTATCCCTTTTCTTAAGTAGACATAGATACACAGTGTGCTAATAAAGTCAGATGTTTCTAAGAAAATCTTCCCTTGTCCATCTGACATGGCTTGTTATTTGAGGGGCCATCACCGAATGGGAAAATATTCTCCGAAAGCCCTAATATAAAATCACAAATGCAGTTCCCCATAGTAACAGTAGTCTAAAAATCAGAAGCAGCGGCTGATAATTAGGATTAGGCTTTGTGGGCTGGCCTGGGAAACAAGTCTATTTATAGCATATTTTTATACTCAAAGGGAAAAAGTAGTCTGAATTTCAAACAATTGACTGGTAAATGCACTGCTTTAATGTCGTCTGTTAATAAATGGTTAGACTTATTCAAAGAACACAAGTTACTTTCTCTAGAAAATAAAGTGGGACAAATCACCAACATTTCACTTCATTACAAGTTAGGATGACATCTAAAGGTAAGTAAAGCTTCAGGCAATGCCTCCAGTCTGGGGTCGCCAGCTTTATTCTCTTTGGGGAATGGAGTCTAAAGCACTTCCTTCTCCCTTTGCTTTCATGCCTGCTGTGTCTAATAGAGAATCAAATTTCTGCTAAACCTTCTGGTGAAAGTACTCATTATTAAATGGACTCTGAAATGCTATGGTTCAAAGCATGTTTCCAAAAAAGAAACATATTTAGCCTATGAAGAAACATCCCCTTCGACACCAGTGTTACAAAAAAACTCCAGCAGCTTCCAAACATTGAATCTGTAACCACCATATGAGACATGTGAGCAAGTCAATAAATAGTCATTCAAACAAACAGATACAGGGTGAGTGTTTATTTCCCAGGGAAGAGGATTCCTGCCGTCCTGTCTTCACGCTGCCCCCTGCCTGTCTTGCCATCTTCTAGCCTGCAGGAAAACTCCTTAGGGCTTGACTGGAGAAGCTTTCAAACTTCAGTGTGATGCCACAGGAGTGCCCTGCTTGCCCCTTGACAACCCCTCTCTACCCCTGCCACTGCTCCTGGCAGCATTCATCTGTGTGCGGCCTATATTCTGCCACATAGATGCAGACAACTGGCCAGGGTTATGGGAGAATTTTTTTTCTTGATGTTTGGTAGGAATATTTAAAAAAGCGAGAAACACAAACAGAAACAAAGCCCCGAGTTCTGTGTTCTACATCGTAACACACTATCTGACAGGATGACATTTTTCTTTAATGACTTTACTTATAAACTGCCTATTTCCAATTAAGATCGAAAACTGGGGCCAAGGGTAAAAAAGAAGGCAGAAGTTAATATATTTTCTGTGCCTGAGCTGGAAATTTGGCTTGAAGTTTCTTGGAAGCTTTGTTATATTTGTTGGAAATACGGGATTAGCCAACATACACAGCTGGGGTTCCCTGTTGGACTGTTTACCAGCATTTTTGTGGGTATTGGTTTAGTATATAGCCAACTTTGCTGTGGCAAATTTAGAGAGAATTCTTGATCTGGGCTCAGATGTGAGCCAGGAAACACACAAACCTGTAGGATGTATCCAGAGTTGGAGCCCTAGAAGAGTCATTAGTAATGGTCCCTCCAAAATTCTCCAATCCAATGACATGAGCTCTCTTGAGTCTTTGCTTTGCCACTTGCTGTGGCGGGTAAAAAACTGACAAAAGGAGGCAGTTTTCCTTTCCTACCCAGTCATCTTATCAAAGGAACCTTAGAAGCAGAGGTTCTACAAGATACAAAGGGGTACAAATTAATATTTGTGAATAATCTCAATGTTAAATTTTGGGACAAGGGGAAAAATACTGAACTTGCTAATGGCATACATTTGCCTAAAATTATAAATTACACCATTCACCAAGTACATATTTCTAGAAATCAAAGCAATAATCTGCACTTACTATTTAATTCCAGTATAATGAGAGGACTCTATGTCAAAATGTCATCTCTATTGAGGTGCTATAAAAAAAAAAAAAAAGCCTCCAGCAGTGCCAAGTCATTCTAAAGTGTTAAGTATAATTTTAAAAAAGTATTCTTTTGTGTTCTGAAAATGAAATAACCAAAGTACATATTGAACACCACAATTTTTGATATTAAACTGAATTCTTTTCACTAAATATTGCAGTGTTGTCAAGAGGAATAAAACAGAAGAGCAAAATAAAGTTAGAAATAGGATGTGTTCAACATTGCTCCCTCAATTTTCCCAGAGAATTAATTTTTTCATTCAACAATATTTCTAGAGGGCCAGAAGAGAAACTGTAGTATATATTTCTATACAGCTCAAGATTTTCATATTTTTTCCCCATCCTTATTGAGGTATAATTGACAAATAAAATTTATTATATTTAAAGTGTACAATGTGATGATTTGATATACATATACATTGTGAGAGGATTCCCACAATTAATTAACATATTCATCACCTCACATTATTATCTTTCTTGTGTGTATGGAAATGCTTAAGATCTATTCTCTTAGCAAACTTCAAGTATACAATACAGAATTATTAACTATAGTCACCATGCTGTGTAGGATCTTTAGAACTTATTCATCTTATAACTGAAAGTTTGTACCCTTCAACCAACATCTTCTTGTTTCCCCCGCCCTCCAACCTCTGGCAACCAACATTTCACTCTGTTTCTAAAAGTTTGACTTTAATTTTATTTTTTCTAGATTCCGCATGTAAGTGATACCATACGGTATTGGTCTTTCTCTGTCTGGCTTATTTCACCTAGTATAATGCCCTGCAGGTTGTCACAAATGGCAAGATTTCCTCCTTTTTTAAGAATGAATAATATTCCACTGTGTGTATGTGTATGAATGTGTATGTATGTATATATATTTGATATATATATTTGTTATATAGATATGTATCTATCGTATTTTCTTTATCCATTCATCTGTTGACATACACGTAGGTTGTTTCCATATCTTGACCACTGTGGATAATGCTGCAATGAAGGATGTTCATGTGTATAAACTCATTTTGTCACATTCTGCCACAGGTCATCTTTGGCAGCAAGGATGCAGGAATGAATGTTTGAAAGTTACCCCCTTCAAAATAGTTATTTAAATTGATACATTCTAAAAGGGATTATGAAATGTTAATATTGTATTAGTTTTCTAAATAGAGTTTACATTGTGTATGATTGACACTAGTAAATATTCATTGTTAATTTTACTCTGCAATAATAAATATTATATTATGAACAATTTCTGAGAGCAACCAAAAATCCTAACTGCAAAAATCAGCTGCAGACATGGATTTGTACATGAGTACTGTAAAACTGTGTCAATATTTGTCATCTAGTCCTCTGAGAATACAAAATTCATGACAAAGAGGGAGGTTATCGAGTGTTTTCTTAGTTCATCTCCAACAGAGGATCAGAAAAAAATCATCTCTGAAAATAATTTTAATGCAAGCTGCACCAGAAAAGCCTATCCCTGCAGTATAGAAATACAGTGAAAAGGAGCACAGATGGAATCGCTACTCAAAGAGTTTGGTTTTGACCTTTAGGAATTGTATTTTATCACTGGTTTGAATTAAGCTATTACTGGCTCATTGTACGTTCAGCAGCTAACACATGAGTTGGTGTTTTGAAAAGTAGTGTTTAGTATCATTTAAGATGTTATTTTAAAAGATCATTTCCGCTGAGAAGATTTTCTAATAAGCATGTTGCTATTAGTAACTCATCTATGTATGTACAGAAATATTGAAATTAGAGAAATAGGATATATTGGTGTGATACAATTTTATAGAGAAATGTTTATAGATGATAGACATTACAGTTTCTTTTCTATACAGAAAGGTTACATTGGAGGATTATCAGCATTTCTATCCATTCAGAATATAGTTGCATCACCTATCCTTCTATTTAAAACTATTAAAAAATAAATCATAGATAAATATACCAATATAAACATCATTTCTGGGATGTATAGACCATTTAGACCCTGGCAGATGCAGTCTCTTTAACTAAGACATCACACAAGCTAAAGGGATGGTTCAGAAGGATCACTAATAATTACCCCCATCTAAGCAGAAAATAGTCACAGATAATTAGTAAAGTTACTTGTACTTAAATGTGGGATACCTTCTTCACATAGAGGGTCAGTTTTTAGTTCACAGAAATGTACATGGAAACACACCAGAATTACTTCCTGTAACATCATATTCAAAGTAAGTGTAGTTTCCCCAAACACTTTAGATACTTGAACAGATTTTTATAAACTCACAGAATACTTTGTTACTATTGCTTTGGAACAAAGTGCCCCAATTGTAAATATCTAATGGTCAATTTTTACATGGGACTTGTCTGTATATGAGTTTGCTAAGAAGGAAAAAAGGTCTTTGTTAGAAATCACTTGTAGATTAGGATCAGTTGAGCTACTTTTCTTACCAGTCATGGACTACAAACAGGAGCTTAGGTTGAGTTGAATAGGTGTTGCTAAGGCTTTACAGGCAAGTCACCATCACACTCTGAGTGTCCTGTATGACAGGCTGAGATATGTAGATTTCTTGACTAATGACCTCTTCTAATTGTAAGACATATAATGAAAAATAAAAGGCACACTCTGACCACCCTTCAGATCCTTTTCCCAACTCCCTAAATTAGATTTTTTGTGAAATGCTTGTGATTGTTATGTAAGTGATGGAATTTAATTTCCAGGAGTCTCTTAATTAAGTTAGCCCAGCGAGTCTGATTTTTGTCACAAAGATCACGGAATCAGCAAAGCAGTAATTCATATGCCCAAGAAAAATCCAGTTAAAATGTTTAATATAATGACCATACCTGTAATAATCTTAATTATAGAGCACATACTACTTACATCTTTTGAAGTGGTTCCAAAATCATGTTTTCCATTGTGTGTATGTTTGTTGAACAAGCAATTCCCGACACCTCCCTCCTCCAGTGCCCCAGGATAAAGCTAATTATATCACATTCTACCTTTTCTTACGGTGGATATTTACAGACTCTTGGCCCATTACCTCTTCATCTTTGCAGATTGAATACCTGGACCACTGCCACATGCTCCAGTAACTCCGCTGTCATGTTCTTTGGAGCTTTCAAAGCTCTATCTGTCCCAATTATTGGACCTTCTCTCCTCCTCCAACGTATTATAGCCACTGACTTCCAGGGTCATCCCCTGGACCTCAACATGATCATTAACTACAACCACTCCATCAGTTTTCTGTTCCTTATCGCTAGTTCCCTAAATCAACCATAACAAAAATACATTTTTCCTACACTTTCTTCACTCACGCCCTCACTTCCCTTCCACCCACTTTCAGTTCTGTGTCTAAGCATTGTAATGACTCCCTTATAATCATCCTCAGTTTCTTTGCTCCTTTCTCCTTTCATTATACTTCCTCAGAAAAATGCCAGGGCTGGTGAAGTGTAGGTTTCCATGTGCTTTGTATCTCACTAGGGGAGAGGGATGTGGCTGGGAAAACTGCGCAACTATCCTGATGGGTCTTACTTTAAGTTCATGGCCACTGACTCAAGTGAGACCCTGGGGCTGCAACCCAGCTTCATTCCCTTTCATTCCGTCTTCTCACTTCCAACCTGTTCTCTTTCCTTTCAGCTAATTATGCTTCCCCATTCATTAAAAATACCAGCTGATTTCTTTGTTCCCTTTGAAATTAGTCATCATCGTGGCCTTCACCTTCTTTTGTCTCATTCTTTCTTGAACCTATTCCAAAAGGCTTTCATCCGCAGCAGAACAGTTCTTGTCGACTCACCAGCAGCCTTCATGTTGCTAAATCCAGTGAGGAATTCTCATTACTCTTCTAGACTAATCATCAGCATTAGACACAGACCATTCCCTCTTTCTTAAAACATTTTCCTGGTGTTCACGTGGTGTTTCTCGCTTTCTTCTCATCCTTCTACTCCTTCATATTTAAGTTCTTCCGCATTTTTGTCATATGTAAACAGAGGGAGCCCCAGGTTTCAGTGTTTGGACCTTTTTTCTTTCTACACCTGCTTTTTGGGAGATCGTCCACCTATATGCTCAGGACTCACAGATTTCTATCTCTGGCTCTATCTCTAGCTCAGTAGAGAGGCTCCTCTCTGTTGAGCCTCAAACCCAACTGCCAGTCCACAGTCATCACAGTCTAATGGGCATCTCAAACCCTTTGTGTTCAAAAGCACTGTGCATCAAAAAAAAAAAGTCCCCCAACTCCTAATTTATCCCTCTCCCACTACTATATATAAAATAACCACCAAGGACCTACTATATAGCACAGGGAACTAAACTCAATATTTTGTAATAACCTTTAAGGGAAAAGAATTTGAAAAAATATATATGTATGTATAACTGAATCACTGTGCTGTACACCTGAAACTAACACAACATTGTAAATAAACTATAATTCAATTAAAATAAATAAGTAGCTAAATAAAGTTATTATTTAAAAAACCCAAAATACAACAACAACAACAAAACAAATGGTCCCTCCTTCAGTTTTATCCATCTAAGTGTCAGCTGTATTCATCTATTTGCTCTGGTCAAAAACCTGAGCTACATCTCTTTTTTTTTTTTTTAACGTCTTTATTGGAGTATAATTGCTTTACAAGGATGTGTTAGTTTCTGCTTTATAACAAAGTGAATCAGCTATGCATATACATGTATCCCCATTTCTCCTCCCTCTTGTATCTTCCTCCCACCCTTCCTATCCCACCCCTCTAGGTGGCCACAAAGCACTGAGCTGATCTCCCTGTACTATGTGGCTGCTTCCCCCACTAGCTATCTATTTTACATTTGGTAGTGTAGATATGGCAGTGCCGCTCTCTCACTTCTTCTCAGCTTACCCTTCCCCCTCCTCGTGTCCTCAAGTCCATTCTCTAGTAGGTCTGTGTCTTTACTCCTGTGCTGCCCCTAGGTTCTTCAGAACGATTTGTTTTCTTTTTTAGATTCTCTATATATGTGTTACTATGTGGCATTAGTTTTTCTCTTTCTGACTTACTTCACTCTGTATGACAGATTCTAGGTCCATCCACCTCACTACAAATAACTCAATTTCATTTCTTTTTATGGCTGAGTAATATTCCATTGTATATATATGCCACATCTTCTTTATCCATTCATCTGATGTTGGACACAGGTTGCTTCCATGTCCTGGCTATTGTAAACAGAGCTGCAATGAACATATTGGTACATGACTCTTTTTGAATTATGGTTTGCTCAGGGTATATGCCCAGTAGTGGGATGGCTGGGTCGTATGGTAGTTCTTTTTTTAGTTTTTTAAGGAAACTCCATACTGTTCTCCATAGTGGCTGTATCACTTTACATTCCCACCAACAGTGCAAGAGGGTTCCCTTTTCTCCACACCCTCTCCAGCATTTATTGTTTGTAGATTTTTTTGATAATGGCTGTTCTCACCGATATGAGATGATATCTCATTGTAGTTTTGATTTGCATTTCTCTAATGATGAATGATGTTGAGCATTCTTTCATGTGTTTGTTGGCAATCTGTATATCTTCTTTGGAGAAGTGTCTATTTAGGTCTTCTGCCCAGTTTTGGATTGGGTTGTTTGTTTTTTGTTATTGAGCTGCATGACCTGCTTGTAAATTTTGGAGATTAATCCTTTGCCAGTTGCTTCATTTGCAAATATTTTCTCCCATTCTGAGGGCTGTCTTTTGGTCTTGTTTATGGTTTCCTTTGCTGTGCAAAAGCTTTGAAGTTTCATTAGGTCCCATTTGTTTATTTTTGTTTTTATTTCCATTTCTCTAGGAGGTGGGTCAAAAAGGATCTTGCTGTGATTTATGTCATAGAGTGTTCTGCCTATGTTTTCCTCTAAGAGTTTGATAGTGTCTGGCCTTACATTTAGGTCTTTAGTCCATTTTGAGCTTATTTTTGTGTATGGTGTTAGGGAGTGTTCTAATCTCATACTTTTACATGTACCTGTCCAGTTTTCTCAGCACCACTTATTGAAGAGGCTGTCTTTTCTCCATTGTATATTCTTGCCTCCTTTATCAAAGATAAGGTGACCATATGTGTGTGGGTTTATCTCTGGGCTTTCTATCCTGTTCCATTAATCTATTTTTCTGTTTTTGTGCCCGTGCCATACTGTCTTGATTACTGTAACTTTGTAGTATAGTCTTAAGTCAGAGAGCCTGATTCCTCCAGCTCCACTTTTCTTTCTCAAGATTGCTTTGGCTATTCGCAGTCTTTTGTGTTTCCATACAAATTGTGAAATTTTTTGTTCTAGTTCTGTGAAAAATGCCAGTGGTAGTTTGATAGGGATTGCATTGAATCTGTAGATTGCTTCGGGTACTAGAGTGATTTTCACAATATTGATTCTTCCAATCCAAGAACACGGTATATCTCTCCATCTATTTGTATCATCTTTAATTTCTTTCAACAGTGTCTTATAATTTTCTGCATACAGGTCTTTTTTCTCCTTAGGTAGGTTTATTCCTCGATATTTTATTCTTTTTGTTGCAATGGTAAATGGGAGTGTTTTCTTAATTTCACTTTCAGATTTTTCATCATTAGTGTATAGGAATGCCAGAGATTTCTGTGCATTAATTTTGTACCCTGCTACTTTACCAAATTCATTGATTAGCTCTAGTAGTTGTCTGGTAGCATCTTTAGGATTCTCTATGTATAGTAGCATGTCATCTGCAAACAGGGACAGCTTTACTTCTTCTTTTCCAATTTGGATTCCTTTCATTTCTTTTTCTTCTCTGATTTCTTTGGCTAAAACTTCCAAAACTATGTTGAATAATAGTGGAGGGAGTGGGCAACCTTGTCTCCTTCCTGACCTTAGTTCGAATGGTTTCAGTTTTTCACCATTCAGAACCATGTTGGCTGTGGGTTTGTTATATGTGGCCTTTATTATGTTGAGGAATGTTCCCTCTATGCCTACTTTCTGCAGGGTTTTTATCATAAATGGGTGTTGAATTTTGTCAAAAGCTTTCTTTGCATGTATTGAGATGATCATACGGTTTTTCTCCTTCAATTTGTTAATATGGTGTATCACGTTGATTGATTTGCGTATATTGAAGAATCTTTGCATTCCTGGAATAAACCCCACTTGATCATGGTGTATGATCCTTTTATTGTGCTGTTGGATTCTGTTTGCTAGTATTTTGTTGAGGATTTTTGCATCTGTGTTCATCAGTGATATTGGCCTGTAGTTTTCTTTCTTTGTGACATCTTTGTCTGGTTTTGGTATCAGGGTGATGGAGGCCTCGTAGAATGAGTTTGGGAGTGTTCCTCTCTCTGCTATATTTTGGAAGAGTTTGAGAAGGATAGGTGTTAGCTCTTCTCTAAATGTTTGATAGAATTCGCCTGTGAAGCCCTCTGGTCCTGAGCTTTTGTTTGTTGGAAGATTTTTTAATCACCGTTTCAATTTCAGTGCTTGTGATTGGTCTGTTCATATTTTCTATTTCTTCCTGGTTCAGTCTCGGCAGGTTGTGCATTTCTAAGAATCTGTCCATTTCTTCCAGGTTGTCTATTTTATTGGCATAGTTGCTTGTAGTAATCTCTCATGATCCTTTGTATTTCTGCAGTGTCAGTTGTTACTTCTCCTTTTTCATTTCTGATTCTATTGATGTGAGTTTTCTTCCTTCTTTTCTTGATGAGTCTGGCTAATGGTTTATCAATTTTGTTTATCTTCTCAAAGAACCAGATTTTAGTTAGTTTGTTTTTTTTTAACATCTTTATTGGAGTATAATTGCTTTACAATGGTCTGGTAATTTTTGCTTTATAACAAAGTGAATCAGCTATACATATACATATATCCCCATATCTCTTCTCTCTTGCGTCTCCCTCCCTCTCACCTCCCTATCCCACCACTCTAGGTGGTCACAAAGCACCAAACTGATCTCCCTCTCCAGCTTCTAGTTTTATTGAGCTTTGCTATTGTTTCCTTCATTTCTTTTTCATTTATTTCTGATCTGATCCTTATGATTTCTTTCCTTCAGCTACCTTTGGGGTTTCTTTGCTCTTCCTTCTTTAATTGCTTTAGTTGTAAGGTTAGGTTGTTTATTTGAGATGTTTCTTGTTTCTTGAGGTAGGATTGTATTGCTATACACTTACCTCTTAGAACTGCTTTTGCTGCATCCCGTAGGTTTTGGGGTCGTCGTGTTTTCATTGTCATTTGTTCCTAGATATTCTTTGATTTCCTCTTTGATTTCTTCAGTGATCTCTTGGTTATTTAGTAGTGTGTTGTTCAGCCTCCATGTGTTTGTGTTTTTTATAGATTTTTTTCCTGTAATTGATATCTAGTCTCATAGCATTGTGGTCGGAAAAGATACTTTATATGATTTCAATTTTCTTGAATTTACCAAGGCCTGAGTTTTGACCCAAGATATGATCTAGCCTTGAGAATGTTCCATGAGCACTTGAGAAGAAAGTGTATTCCGTTGTTTTGGAATGGAATGCTACATCTTTGACTCTTCTTCCCCTCACATCCCAAATCCAACTTATCAGCAAAGGCTTTCCCCTCAGTATATATCCAGACCATCTTCCAAAATTCCACTCCTGAGCCATTCACTGCATGGATTGTTGCAGTAACTTCCTAATTGACCAGCACAGCAGTCAGAGTGATACATTTGTATGGGATGTTTGCTTCCTGTTTAGTGTAGAAGCCAAAGGCTTTACAAGTGAAGTTTTTCCTCACTAATTATTGCTTTTATTTTCAGATGAAGAAAATAATACATATTTAAAAGGAGTATTTCTACACTTTGACAGAAACTTTATAATCCTTCTTATTGGTTCCACACAATGACTCTTGCTTTTAAATAATCACTGTCCAGGGTTGGGATTAGGTATGTAGATCCTAAGAATAGAGAGGGTTTAAGTTGTGTTTGTGGTATTATTATTAGTCATTTATTTACAGTTTCTACTATTATCATTAAGAAAGAAACTTGCTTCCTGTTATTAGTTGAAGTATTGTTATGAAAAATTCTTATGACAAAACTCCAGATCCCTCTAACCTTTGACAGCTCCTCTCCTAACTCACTCAGCTCTCCTGAAAAGGCCCAGAAGCCTGAGACTGAATATTCCATCAACATTATTAGACACTCCCTGACCTGAACAACCAGCCCTGACCAAGCAGTCATCTAGTCATTGTCCATCCCATTGTCAAAACTTTCCATGTGCAATTTAATATGCAGCCACTGCCTGTCTTCTGCCTCTTTCTCTGGCAAAAATTCTTCTGTTTGCACCTGTTGTATCTGTTGACCACTTGTTCCGAAGGCCCAGGGAAGGATAATTGGTCAATGAAATTAACCCCATCATTGTGAATTTCGTGTTTGAATGTCTTATCAATGTTGTTGATTGAGAGGATGTTTCCCTATTGATTTGATCATTTGTTACTTGATTTTTTTCTTGCGCTCAGAAGTTTAACGTGATACTTACAACTGAATCTTATAATGCATATTTAATGTATTCCAGTATTAAACATAATTTTATGGCTCAAAAACTTCAGTGTCGATTGACTTCAAATGCTAAGGTATGAACTTTTATTGCAGAATTCTTATAAGGACATATTGTATAGTTATAGTCTCAGTTCTCATTACTTTATGATTAGGGATTGAAAAATTAGTAATTCTGAAATGGTAATTTTATCCTGAGCTCCTTTGCCTATAGACCAGTGTCTTGTATCAGTCAGTAATGAGGCCCAGTATACAAAGATATATGCATAATAGTGCCTATTTTACTTTTAAGCCAGGTGTGTTTTTTTTAAAGCATTAATAATTAGAAACCTCATGTGTATGTAAATACTTACTATTTTCCATTATTCTTTATGGCGTTGCTTTAGCCTTAATCATTTATGATTCTAGTATTAAAAATTGAAGCCCCCACCTGCGTGCTTTTTGGGTGGTGGTGGCAGTGGTGGTGGTGTGTGTTTGTAATGGAAGCCACAGTTAAGTATATGACGAGAAGTATTCATAGAAAATAGACATTTTTCTGGGTTGCTTTTACTCTTCCCAAATGCAGGAACATGCACTTCTCTACCCGTGATTCATTTTCCTGGAGGGCTCCAGGCAACCAGCTTTTATCTTTCCTGGGCTTAAGGAAGAGGGCAAGGTTAAAGCTGCGTCAAAGGGTAGAAACGGCCCAGTTGTTTTGTTCATGATGGCTTTCAATTTTTACAGGCAAACTTAAATATGTAATTCTTAGAAGAGAATAATGAAAAAGAGGTCATATGGCAGGGGAAATCTGGCATATTCTAAAGGTTTGGGTTGCAGTTGCATACAAAAGACTTAGTAAAATTCATTTTGAAATAGGAACATTTAAATTGCAAAGAACAGTACAAATAAATCAAAGTGCATACTAATTTAATTGGCTCACATTAAAAAAATATTCAAGGGTAACAGTACAGCTTGATTTGTCATCTGACAAATGATGAACTGGGAAAACCGAAGCCATCACAGTCTACCTCAAGTTTATTTTTGCATGAAGACTTTCCAGGATAGTTTAGCCCACAGTGTACCCTCAGGAGTTCACCAAAGGCTTGAGCCTTGTAACCTACTCAATATTGCTAAATGACTCTATTCTTATTAACTTTATTTCATAATTTTGCAGTTAATGATAAAGCTGCTCTGTATTACTATTTGATATCTTATTTCTTGAATAGATAGCATGAGATGAGGGCCCTCACACTTTTCTTGAATCTTCTACTTCTCATTTAATGATTAAAACTGCAATAGCATTAGCATTACCTCAGTTACATTGAGTTGAGTTGCCGCTGTCTTCTACTCCAGAGTGGAGGGTTTGATTTATAGTTGACCCTTCTTTTGGAGCTTGTCATTTATTATTGTTCAGTTTATTTTATAACTTTATACAGCTACCCCTTTTTATATAGAATTCTAGAGTCCATTGATAAATTGAATTCTGTGCTTTGGACTGCCTTTTTTCACTTAAAACATAGATTTATATTTTTGAAAGAAACAGGGATGAGAAGAATTCTCCCATTGTTTCATTTGTTGCTTATATGATATCAGCTCTTCTAAGCTTGCGTTTGACCTTGTTGTATATGTTAGAGGTAAAAGAGAGGAGTAGATATTTGGAATCAGAAACCTGATTCTACTTATTCTTGTGTTCCAATGTTTCTTCTCCCCAGTTGTACTTGGAGCCTAGTCCAATTATTTTTTTCAATAAGCATTTTTGGCAAATGCATTTTATATTTAATTTAATGGGAAAAATGGAGAAAAATGTCCTACCTTCTATGAGGCCACAGTCTGGGAAGAAAGATTCAATAAACACCCAGTTAATTAGCTTGATTATGAAGTGCAGGCTTGCAGTTAGCAGAATTTCTTTATAACTGAATTTTCTAATTAACTCAGGATTAACCCATCTGTTTAGCTGTTTAGAATAGAGAAGCCTGTAGCTAAGGGGTCATTCTCAGAGGCACATATGTGTATGTACATATAAATATGAGTTGGTAGTTCAAGGTATAATTTTAGAGATTCACTATTTTGCCAATGCAAGATAGCATTCCATTTAGGAGATATTTATAAGAAAAATAAAAAGGAAAGCTCGTCTCCTAAGCAAGCACTTTTTGGTCACCTGCCAAGAGACAGGCACTGGGCATTAGTGTTCTGTGCGTGATGTGACCACACCCCAGAACAGCTCCCAATCTAGCGAAAGAATTAAACAGGTAAAGAAATCGTTACTGTATACTATAGTGTGTGCTACTCAGCTTCCATCTGAAGGTGCAAGGAGTGGTTTCCAGAGGACAAGGAATAGACAGGATATTTTTGGTAAAAGGAACAGCATGGGCAGCGGGTTAGGGGACATGCAGGTGCAGGCCATTTCCTATGATTTGCTTCTGGAAATTCCTGATTAGATTGGTTTGAACAACTGAAAAGAAAATGTTTTAGTCTATTCGAGCTACTATGACAAAATACCATAGACTGGAGGCTTCCCTGGTGGTGCAGTGGTTAAGAATCCGCCTGCTGAGGCAGGGGACCTGGGTTCGAGCCCTGGTCCAGGAAGATCCCACATGCCGTGGAGCAACTAAGCCCGTGCGCCACAACTACTGAGTCCGCGAGCCACAACTACTAAAGCATGCGTGCCTAGAGCCCGTGCTCTGCAACAAGAGAAGCCACCGCAATGAGAAGCCCGCACACCACAACGAGGAGTAGCCCCCACTCGCTGCAACTAGAGAAAGCCCACGTGCAGCAACGAAGACCCAATGCAGCTAAAAATAAATAAATAAAATAAATAAATTTTTTAAAATTAAAAAAAAATACCATAGACTGAATGGCTTATGAACAACAAGCATTTGTTTCTCACTGCTCTGGAGTCTGGGAAGCACAAGATCAAGGTGCTGGCTGATTTGGTGTCTGGTGAAACCCTGCTTCCTAGATAACTGTCTTTTAACCATAACCTCACACAGCAGAAGGGAAGGGAGCTTCCCCGGGTCTCTTTTATAAGGGCACCAATTTAATTCATGCCGCCCTCATGACCTAATCAGCTCCCAAAGGCCCCACATCCTAATACCATATCCTTGGTGGTTAGGATTTCAACATCTGAATTTGGGGGGGAACACAGACATTCAGATCATAGCAGATCATGTTTCTGACCCCTTCTCATTCTATTTTATTTGAGGAATAAATATTCATTGCTATGCAATAGGCCACAACTCTTGTATCTCTTCTATGAAAACCAATCAGTAAAGATATTTATTGATTCTTCCCTCCTTTTACAATAGAGGTGATTTCCCTCAGCTATAAAGCCAAACTCTCTATCTCTTTTCAATTCTATCCCCTTATAACTTCAGGGAAACTTTACAGTATAAACTTTTCCTTTTCTCCCCTGTATACTGACTGCTAGCTTCGAATCAAATCACTGCCACCAACCTTTAAACACACTCAGGTCTGTCCCATGTTAACCTGGATTCCACACATATGCCCCTACAACCTCTGCTTCCCTTTACAATAGAAAATTTCTAGAAGAGTTGTTTCGAGTTCCACGGTGCCACTTAATCCCTGGTGCACTCCAGTCTGGCTTTTGCCTCCATCACTCAAGCAAGACAGCCTCCTCATATCTCCTGAATGGAATGCTATCTTGCATTGGCAAAATAGTGAATCTCTAAAATTATACCTTGAACTACCAACTCATATTTATATGTACATACACATATGTGCCTCCTCAGGTCACTAACGAGTTCTGTGTCTCTTAATAAAATGGACTTTTCTGTCCTTTCCTTGCTTTTTCTCCCTGATGCATTTGACACTATAAATCAGTTTTTCTTTCTTGAGATAATCTCTTATATTGTTTTCCGTGACATCACACGTTTCTTATTTTCTCTTATTTCTTTGAATTCCTCCTGGTCCCACTAATTTTCCTTTGTGGGCTCATTCTCTTGTATCCAGTCGTTAAATGAGGGCTCCTGAAGACTCAGGCTCCTTTCTCTTTTTAT
The DNA here is from genome assembly GCF_000442215.2 of Lipotes vexillifer. Taxonomy (NCBI): domain Eukaryota; kingdom Metazoa; phylum Chordata; class Mammalia; order Artiodactyla; family Lipotidae; genus Lipotes; species Lipotes vexillifer. Next base: position 546,405 of record NW_006775864.1, read on the forward strand.
GCTTCCTCTTTGGATTAGGCCTTCTCATCCATACCCATGGATTCAATTTCTGTGCACCCTTAAAAATTCTCAAATTTTGGGCTTCCTTGGTGGCACAGTGGTTAAGAATCCATCTGCCAATGCAAGGGACAAGGGTTCGAGTGCTGGTCCGGGAAGATCCCACATGCTGTGGAGCAACTAAGCCTGTGCACCACAACTACTGAGCCTGCGCTCTAGAGCCCGCGAGCCACAACTACTGAAGCCCACATGCCTACAGCCCGTGCTCTGCAACAAGAGAAGCCACTGCAGTGAGAAGCCCACGCACTGCAATGAAGAGTAGCCCCCGCTCGCCTCAACTAGAGAAAGTCCGCGTGCAGCAACGAAGACCCAACACTGCCAAAAAAGAAAAACTTCCCAAATTTAAATTCCAGTCAGGACCCGCCTTTTAATATATCTGGGTTTACTTAATAGGCATCTCAAATGCAACACTTGCAAAACTGAACATGTTTGCCATTCCTTATATCCTGAAATCTGGCTGCCCACATGTTTTCTATGTAGGAAATACACAAATACTTACCTTATACTTTAGGTTAAGAGACAATGAAAAACACCTTTAGTTTTTAAAACACTTTACAGCAGAGTTTCTCAATCATGACACTACTGATATTTTGGGCTAGGTAAGTCTTTATTGTGAGGGTCAATCCTACGCATCATGGGATGTTTCTCCCTGGCCTATACCCACTAGATACCAATAGCACTGCCTTCCAGTTGTGACCACCAGAAGCTGCTAAATGCTCCAGGGAGACAAAATCAGCCCTGACTGAGAACCACAGCTTTATAAGGAGGACGAGAGGGTAAGCTGCATTTTTTTAAACAACAGAAATCATACCAAAGTTTTTATGGTACAAAAGATTTGAGGCAGGAAAATAATAAATCTAGTAAGTGAATTATCAGTTCAGGTGTGTATTATTTTTTGAAACATCAATATTTTCCAGATTAGTTACAGCTTATGAATTTCATCAGTTATCTAAAATACTCTTCACAAAATTTGTCCAAGTAAAGATTTGCCTTATCACCTCACACTTGTTAAATGCCTGTCATCAAAAAAGACAAGAAACAAGTGTTGGTGAGAATGTGGAGGAAAGGGAACCTTTGTGCACTGTCGGTAGGATTGTAAGTTAGTGGAGCTATTATGTAAAATAGTATGGAGCTTCTTTTAAAAAAAGATTTAAAAAAGAAATACTATATGATCCAGCAAATCTGCTTCTGGGTGTTTACCTGAAAAAAACAAAAACACTAACTCAAAAAGATATTTTCACCCCCGTGTTCATTGCAACATTATTTACAATAGCCAAGGTATGAAAACAACCTAAGTGTTCATCACTAGATGAATGCATAAAGAAAATGCAGGAGATACAAACACACACACACACACACACACACACACACACATAAAATGTAATGTTATTCATCCATAAAAAGAAAAAAAGTCCTGCCATTTGTTCAACATGGATGGACTTTGAGGGCATTATGCTGTGGAAAATAATTCAGAGACATAGTCCTGTGCATGTTTGAATTTATTATGTGAAAATGATAAGAGCGGCCATTTGTTGAGCTCTTATATCCCCTACCTAGGATTGTTAGGTTGTATTAGCTTCCCTCTATAGATAAGGAAATCCAGGCTCATAGTACTCATATCGCTCACAATGAAGTGTTAGAACCATAAATACCACAGACCTGTACGGTTCGAAAGCCAATACTATTAGGAGAATTCGTAAAATAATAACAAAAAAAACTGGTGTTGTTTGTGATCAGTGTGACCGTCACTGAAGCCAAGTGTCCTAGGCTAAGCTTTGTGTCTGGTGTACATTAGTGATTAGCTGGGTAAACACTGGTTGAATTTAATTAGTGTGATCATTTTACCCTTTGAACTTGACTTTGGGATGAGAAAGGGGTTTTTGTTTTTGGTAACAGCTTTGAGGTATAACTAATATACAATGAATTACACATATTTAAAGGACACAATTTGACAAGTTTTGATATATGTGTACAACCGTGATGTTTAGAACATAGCTCAGGCATTACTTTCCCAAGAGGCCTTCCCTATACTCCTTGAAATCAGAACTGTGCTAAAAAAAATCCTTGATACTGGTCATCCACAAAGCATAGTATCTTTTCTCTATGTCATGCCACTTCCTGGGCATCATAATTTTAAAATCTTCCATCATTCATCTCTAAAAATACTGTTTTTCAGAACTGTTAATTCCCTGGGTGAGTATTATACACATATAAGTTTAAGAAAAATTTGTTTAGGTGGTAAATGCATTAGTTAATTATTTGAAATTTTACTCTACCAAATTTCATGGGTTTTAAACTGAAAATTCTACATGCAAGTGATTTGGGTTGGAGCTGTTGTAGGCAATATATAGTAGTTTATTTAGTCACAGTGAGTTTCCTTTACTTTCGGATCTCCAGAAGACAGCGCTCTGCTACGCAGGAACCCTGTGACATTTCTTGGATGACAAGGGAGTGAAGCCTTGTATTTGCTTTGTAAAAGACCTTGTGGGCAAAAATGTTGAGGACTGAATTGAACACTTGTCTGGAAAGACATGTTGTGAATTTTATAGTGTAATGTAATGTTACCTGTAAAATTTTGACCCTATTTTAAGATTTTCCTATTTTCACATCAATTAGAATTTGTTGTGAACCTGCTTTCTCCTCCATGTCTTACAAACTACAATAAAACTATATGCCTCTGGGTGTTTTCAAACTGCCCTGTAGGTAGACAGTGACTATGTTAATATCCGGAACTCTGTGAATGTCTAACAGAGAGTTGAAATATCAAAATTTAAAAGCAACTAGTTTTCTTGATATGTCTTCATGTTTTATGACCTAGGTTGGGACTATGGCAAAATTCAGACATGTTCAAATATTTAAGAACCATGAAATTAGAATCTATTAAAATAGTAATGCTTTGTTGTCATTTAAAATATTATCTACACTTTAAAGTATTGGGAAACTTTTTATACTCTCTAAAAATACATTATCAGCCCACTAAAATAATGAATAGCTAATAGCAAAAAAGATTGAGAAAAATTGAAACTTACTGAAGGTCACAGGGCCTAAAAAATTAGAACTGAGAATAGAAAGTGGAAAATATATTCTTGATAACTATTCAGCTGGCTTTCAAGTTCAAGGTTATGCCCTCTCTTGATTTGTCAGTAGTTGCAGTGTGATATGCCACAGTTGCTGAGCTTAATATCTTAAGCAAACATTTTTCCCTGAAATAAATGTTAAATTTTTATATGTTAACTTAAAGTAGCCATAAGAAAATAGATTCCTGTGCATGACTACTACGAAAAACAAACTTTTTTTTTCATAATTGTAATATGGAAAGTCCCTTGAAGGTTATTTGAAAATCAGATTGGAAGGTTACCTACCAAGATATTTAGACATTGTATATTTATCTTATCTTAATGTTTGAACTCTCCCTTCTAATTTCTATACTGAGGGAGAAATGGAATTGTCCAGTGTTTGCCAAGGAAAACAACAACAATAATAATATATTTATATTTAAAGCTTCATAATATTTTCCATTAGCATATGGTTGTATATGCACTTTTAACATGTATTCGAAAATTAAGGCTATGCTTGTTCTGCATATAATCGATGTGTCTGTGTTACTAAGGAGAGGCTGACAAGGACAAGTAGGAAAACTGGTTTTGATTATCTGAAAGAGTATAACATAAAGAAATTTATATAGTCCTTGTAAAGTATTTTGTGACTTCAGCTGCACATGGGAGCACCTGCTACTCTGGGAAGTTGTAGCACTTCCAATAAATTAGCCATGCTCTGCCATGCTGTGACGACCAAATGCCAGGGTTCTGGACAGCTGCCCAGACTCCTGTTTTCCCTTGTTGGACTGTGGCAGTGACCTAAAAACATTATCTTTTGTCTCATTTGCAGTTCAGGTATGTGTATGTGTGCATGAAGGGGATAGAGTATACTGTGGATTCTTGCAAATTTCCTCAGCTTTATACTCTTAGTCTGTGGGAACAGGAAAGGGAGAAGTAGAGATCATTTTATGGATTCATCCAACAGATAGTTCTGAAGAAAGCATTTTGTGTGTCTTCTGTTCTTGGTAACATAGGGAATGGCGAGATTTTGAAATGTGAGTTTCTTGATCTTTAATATCAAAATCTGCCCAGAAAAGGCATAGTTCCTGTACTTTTTTCCACAATAAATGGGTGGAGCCCACTTCAGGCTGGAAATCTACAAATCACTACAGAGTATTATTAAGGTAATAACTCTGCACAAGAGCCAAGGCAACAGCAAGATAAGGATCTCTGCCAAAATTTGCCTTAGACAAGTGAGTCTCAAACTTGAGCAAGCATCAGAATCAACGGGAGGGCTTGGTAGAACTGATTGCTGAGCCCCACCCAGAGAGTTTCCGATTAAGTAGGCCTGGGGAGGAGCTGGAGAACTTGCATTTCTAACAACCAACCAAGCGATTCAGATGCTGCTGTGACCACACTTTGAGAACCACTGCCTTAGACAATGCGACTACAGCAAGGAGCAGAAAGAATTTTTTTTAAAGGTTAATTGTGACTTAGCAAGACTGTAACTGAAGACCTAGCCATTTAAGCTGGTTTTGTATATTTTACCTTATTTCAATCAATTTTCTCATATCTGATGTTGACAGGCTGCAAGCCTAGATGCTATATAGTGTAATGGTTAAACATGTTGGGTTTAGTGCTACACTCCTTAGATTATCAAATCCCATCTCTGTCATTTATTAACTGTGTGATTTGGGGCAAGATATTTACATTCTTGGAACCATGCCTTCTTCATCTATAGAATGGGAATAATAATAGCACCTACCCCTAATGTTCCTATTAGGATTCTTTAAATAATTCATACACTGCATTTGGAACAGTGCCTGACAAGTTGTAAGTACTTAATAAATCTTAGCTTTCTTCCTCCTCATTATTATTACATTATTCTTGATAGCTAGCTATTGCAGGGACTTAAAGGCTCACACATTACCACCCAAGTATGCCAATTTATTAATTTATGATTAAATCTTATATAAGCATTAAGGGAACCAGAAAAGTTATGGTGCTCTCTCCAGCATCATCCTAAGCAATTGAAATAAGATTAGAAGCTAGCAGAATTGAGAGGTCTTATTTCATTGCTCAATAACTGTTGTGAAAATTATTCTTCACTAAAGGAACAATCGCCTATGCCAAATAGATTAAATATTCTTATTGACCAGCCAGGGAATCTTGTTCATTGAGAAACACTGAAAAGAATTTTTTTAAATGTGTTTGTTTAGTTTCTAAAGATCTTTAAAATAAATATGTTCTAGAAAATTTAAATTTAATTTTTAAAGATATTTTAGGGTAATGAAAAGCACTGTTTACTATCATGTAACCTGAGAAAATCAGCCTATTTCCAAAGGAAAAAGCAAACTAAAAAATTACAGGGAAACAAAAGCAGACAGCTCTGATTACTACAAGATGAAACTAACACTTTCAAAGAAACATTACAGGGGACAAAGTTAAACAAGCAAGGAACCCTTTATTCAAGGTTATTGCAATAGGGGAGAGAGGCCAGAACTCAGTCCAAGCTCAACTCCCCTGGAACAAAGGATAGTGAAATCTGTGAAAGCCGTCTGTGTTTGCTATTGGCTTTACCCAAAAGGAAAGTAAACTTTCCCCTATCTTCATGACAGGAGGTAGTTTTACAACTTGCATTAAGGCTCTTTGAAGCTAGGCTCCTACCATTTTACACAGACTGGGAAATAGGGGTGCTATCTTCCTTAATTATTACATTTCAAAGAGATGACTGCCAGGTCCTTAAGAAAAGCATTCCTGGGTTGTAGAACTGTTAAGAGGCTTTTAAAAAGATTTACATCTCAGTGGGGCAGAGAAAGAATCTACCATTACAGGTTTCTAAATTAAGTGCTCTAAGAAAAGGAAGGTCAGGAGTCTAGAGTCATAAAGAAACCTACCTAAAATTTAGTCAAGTTGAGGGGGTACATTAAGTCTCTCTTGTTCAGCACCTACTTTTTACATAGTTTTAATCACAACAGCATATGTGGTCTGAACACACTTGGAAAGAAACCAACAAGAGAAAGACTGTTGAGGTGCCATGCCTGGTGGATGAGAACATTCCTACATTTTTGATAATGAGGCAGAATGAAATGAATAGGAATCCTTAGCCTAATACGGGCAAGTATGTAGGCAGACCACACAGTGTCCTGAACAAAATAGTGGACAGGAACAGAGTAAAGCATAGAAGGAACCAAAGGAGATAGGTTTTTCGTTTTGTGTAATTCTGTGAAGTCAAGCCTATACACTTGCAATTTCTTGGGTACTTCATTAGAGGCTTGCTGCTCTCAATCATATGGCAGTTGTCATTGTCGGTACCCAGTATCCATAAGTCAGGGTGAGTGGGCCTTTGTTGCTCTGTCTTTGTACCATTGGCCCTGTGGAATAGATCCTGGTCTAAGACACTTGTCATTTTCATAGCTTTTTAAAAATGATCTGGAACTGCAGGGCTACCTTTGATTCCGCTGCCCTTCTTGTCACTTCCTACCACCCAAGAAGCTGGAAAGTGATTCAGCTGTGAGTAGAGAGGTACAAGCTACTTATTATCCAAGTCTAAAATCCTCAAGTTAAAGCTGTTATTCTAAAACCTGCTATGTTAAAAGTACTATGACCAAGTAGGAGGCTCCTAAATCATATTTGAGGTTGAATTACTTTGAACCATATGATCTCAAGATTCTTCTTTCAATTTGTGGATGAGTAAACTGAGGCCAAGAGGAGAAAAATTACTACATAAAATGAAATTAGAAGACTATTAAGGTGATAAAGTTCTAGAAATAGGTTCTCAGAAGTATGAATGACCACTCTTAAGAACACTTGAATAGACTTCAGATAGGTATAACCCAAGGGGACAGAAGGCCTGGGGTCCCTTTACCATGTAACTACAAATAGATTCATTAACCAATTCCTTTGTTAGATTAGGAAACCGATGACCCTTGGTTTCCGAATTTAACAAAGACTGGGTCCCATGATAAGATGATTTACCTTTAGAGTTCTGGCTTTCTTATTCCTGCTCAGAGGTGGGAATTTTGAACAGCTGGACTTGATGTTCTCCTTAAGTTATACTAGGAGTGTGTGAATCCACAGTTCCTGAGACATATGTTCTTCATTTAGTGTGAGTCCTACTTCTGGCATTGCTCATTTCAATAGTTCCTTAATTTCACTGCATGTTTTGGGGCACATAGCAAACAGATGTATGTGTTTGGTGTAAACTCCAGTCAAATATTACTATAGAATTTTGATGTTACAGTAGTTGTGTAACAGAAGACAGTTAAGAGCTATAGCTATAAATTTTCAACATAAGAAAATTGACATTTTATACAGCAAAAAGAAATAGTTCTTAGGATCAAATGAAATAATTTTGTTTTTATAAACTCTGCCATTTGATAAAATTGCTTTGCTTGTGATCTCTGTGTAGCAATTATATTTCAACTTCATGATATAAAAAATAAAATATCCCTCCAAAAAAATTTCACTGGTCCAAATATTAAATATACTCAATTATCCACATAGTATATTGATGGATACTGATAGATATATTTTGCTAGGCAAAAAATACTAATATTCCAAAACCCAAAACTAATTAATAGGAAGAGTTTTAGAAATTGAATTTGGTTCCTGAAAACAAAATCTTGTAAACAAGTTTCTTTGGCACTGACCCTGATCAGAGTATATGCTAGCGCTTAAGAATCAGAAATCATGACTTCTGCTACCTCTGCAAGTGCTTAATTCATATTTATTCAGTGACTCTATAATCTTTAACCTCACAACCACTTGCCCTCCCTGCCTCACCTACAATAATGCATCTTCATCAAAGATCTTAATTTGGCCTGGTGGGGACAGAGCTTGCCAGGAATTGGTGCTCATTTTGGGGCATGTTTTTGGCATCCATCTCAATGCTTTCAACAATCTAGAATGAAGAGAATTGACTTCCGTTTCACAATTTGTGCTCAAAGTTTCATGTACTATCCATTCAGTCAATAGGTGTGGAGAAACTCCCATGTTATCAAGAAGCGTTTAAAGTTTGTCCGTTTTGGACCCGGACAAATATTCTTCCTATCGGAAAGTTGGAGCGTAATATCGTGGCCTGGATGGGGAAGTTGTGTAATGTTACAACTTGGAGAGGGACGGCTGTTATGTTGTACTGTTATGGTATACTCTGACTCCTGACTTAAACACTAGTTTACAGAGAGCCTTTCGTGAAGGTCCATCTGTCTAAACCCTGATCTATTAACCGTATGGGCCAAGTGACTTACTTCCTTTTTCTTCAGATGATTCCATTTATTTATTTTTATTCCCGTAACCTCTTTTCAAATTCAAGCTCCAACTAAGCAGCTTTATATTACAGCCTTTGTGTAGTGCTGCTTTTGTCAGCAGATATATTCCAAATTAATAATCAATTGTTTACTAACAAAGTAAACAATTGGGATGTTTTAGAATAATATTTTACTCCAGCTCATATAGATTATAGATAACTATTTCTGCTTCAATACAATATCTGTGCTTCATGAGTCTCTCTCGCCTAGCAATTCCAGATAAATATCAAATTATTACTTTGCAGTTTCTACTCCCCACCCTTAACCTGTGTTTTTGTTGATGTTGGTGGTGATGTGGGGGGGGCGGTGGGGGGTGATTAATGAAACACTGAAAACACAATTTTTCCAAGTCACAAATATAAAACTGAATAGGGCTAGAGACACCCAAATCATGTGATTTTTATTAGGAGATATTATAGGTTTATTAGGAATTAATTTCAAAATAAATCATTTTTCATTGGGATATAGTTGTTTTACATCAAAATAAATCATTTGAAAAATGGTTTGACCTTTTGCTGACTTTATCTCTACATTCTAGGCGAATGCTTCAATTCAGAGGCAAAAGATGAATACAGCCAAAGTAATACAGATTAAGAAACAACTTTATTTGTAACTTTTCCATACACTGCTTTACATGATTATCTTTGGTATTTAGTTGGGAAAAAAACTTTTAATTCCCTCAACTACTGCAGTCATTAGTTGCTCTGTCTCCTTATGTGATCAGTTACATCAGACCTAGGTTTTTAGCTGAGTGACGTTGGGGAAATTTCTTACATTTCCTGGCCTCAAAGTTTAGCATTACTTTGTAAAGCCCTTTCCAGCTCTTTTTTTGATTCCTGTATTCCAGCACACAGCAATATTTTAAACATTAAATTCCCACGCAGGCCATAGCAATGTGTATGGACAAGTTTATGGCTTTGTGTTCTCTTTAATATGCAATTTCAGATCCACCAATCCTAAAACTTTAAAGAGCATAATCCAGATACACTGTTTAAATAAACACTGCCTTTATCTGTTAGCAAGCAACTGGTTGTCATTCTGTTCCAGGAAGATCAACTTCTCTGAGAAGCAGAGCTCTGCTGGCTGCATTTGTTTGCCCCTCATTCCTGATTGTTGTTTGGTTTTATTCTTCTTTAGGTCTCAGTCTCTCATCCACTATTTGCATTTGCTATTCCCAGTGAAAAGGTTTTTGTACAATTTTTGTTTTGTTCCCATCAGTCACTTAAAAGAAAAGACACCCAAAGGCAAGGGCATCAATCACTTTTTGAAGGTCCCTGGGAAATTATTATTCATGTGTCGGTGGTGAATCTATTCCACCCTCTAAAGGGCAGAATTGCTAGATTAGGAACATGGTTAGAAAAACACAGCAGTCATTAATTAACCTTATTGCTTTCCCAACAAAGAAAGGCAGGGTAAAAACTGGCCGAAGCCAGTGGTAATTGAGAACAGAAAAGATCAACAAAACGGAGCCTAACACAGAATAAAACTTAATGCCAGGGTCTTGGCACAGGTTTAAAATAATTTTATATAAACAACTATACTCAAAAAATGGAAGTCAGTGAAATGATTTAATAAAATGGCTAGAGAATTCCAAATCTTACTTATTCCTTCGTGTTTTGTGTAAGAAGGATTTTGTTTGCTTTAGAAATCTCATGATTTATTTGTTTTTAGTCTAATTTCCTTATTTTTACTGGCACTATTCCTCTTAGTTGCTAAGAGTGAAGTTAAAACCACCAAACTGTATTTGTTAGGTTATTATAATTATATTATAGGTTCTCTCTGAAGGGGTGGCTCTACATAGATCATTTAATAATAAATGTTTCTTGAAAAATTTCATTTCGCAAGGGAAGGCAAGAATCAAAGAAATTCTAGGGATTCAGCAAGTGCAGGAGAAGAGCACAGATATGGAAAGTGAGTCCAGGAAAAGTGTGCCTACCTAGCAGGATGCTGAATCTCATCTGTTCTCTCACCAGGTACTGGTGACCTCCTGCTTTATGAATACTTGAGACCATGACAAAAGATGGTGCTGTTCCTGTCCATATTTTTTTTGCTTTGTATTTTAGTGTTCATTTAAAATATATAATTAAAAAAAAACAAACACCCACCCAACAACCTAGTAGGACTATGGTGCTGGAGATCTTCTGGTGATTCCAAAAGAGCCTTGCCAGGTGGAATTGGCTTAAAGCAGATTATAGATTTGGTCTCAAAATTGTAGATCCAGAAACTTTATTTTCACATAGCATTTTATGTTGGTTAGACTTATCAGAATAGCCTCCTACCTCAGTTTCCTTATTTGTTGCTGTGAATAAAAACTGTATTTAACTTAAAGTGTTGTTGTGAGGATAAAATAGCATTAGAATGTTGCTTGACACAACGCATTCAACAAATGTTAGTTGTCAGTCTTATTTGAATTCTCAGCAGGCATACGTAGGTTTATTAATTTATGAAGTCTGCATTTAATTATTTTATTCTCCTTTCAGAATATTCTGTTCATAGTACCAAATTAATTGAGAAGCTGTATTCATTTTGACATGAAGGGGGAAAAAAAGTGGAACAAAGGATCCGAGTGTTTATAGTATGTATTTTTCTTGGGCTCTATAGCATCTGGTAAACTACCCACCACCCCACCCCTGTGCACCATCATGGAGTCCTTCAAGCAGTCCCAAGGCTGTCGAGTGTACAACATCAGAGTAGGATGCACTCTCTCTGTCATTATTTCTATGTGTGTTTCTCTGTATCTAGATAAATTCTGTTTAATTTTTGAGCTGCTGTGTCTTGTTTTCTATATTACAGGAGGCAGTCTTCCTTCTTTGACATTCTTTTTAGCTTACTTATGCCACTGTTTATGTTACAGCATTCAAATGAAAGGAAATAGGATTCTTTTCTAACTACTTTTAGTTGAGAGTCTTGCTACTGAAGAATATTCCTGAAAATGGTTACTGTTTGTGTTACTGGAATGTTTTGGGGTTATCAAAGCCCTTACTTACCAGTATTTAGTTGGTCCATGCTGTCAGTGATGGAATCAGCAGTAGATGGAGGTTTATGGAGTTGGAGACCTAAGAGCCATATCCAGGTCTGCCCCTATTTACAGCCATGACTGTGGGCAAATCTAACTTCTTCTGTTCCTCACAAGGAGACAATGAGAGAAGACAGGCTTTCTCAAGAGTACCTGAACACCTGACTGTTTAAATTATTGAATCAGACTAAGCTTTAATATATAGTGATTATTTAGTTAACTTCTTGCCACACACACCAGCTGGTGGGAACTCACAGTTAGGACAAGGTCAGCTATGGGCAAAATTTTAAATGTTATATTTTCTCTGGTCATTAATAACAATGTAAGATAAATCTTGTGCCTTTTATATAAAAGGAGTAGCATGTGAAGGTAAAAGCACTTTTAGGTGTCTGATAAGAGAAGCAAGGTCAGTGTGATTTGACAAGGGTCAGAGAGGAGAATGGGATGGCTTTAGGCTGAAGAGGTGAGCAGGGGTCAGATCTCGCAGAACCTTGTAGGTCATGCTAAGCCTTCCCATTTTATTCTAAGTGCTGTAGAAAGTCAAGAAAAGGAATTTAAACATGGAAGTAGTTCAAAAGGCTTTTATTTTTAAAAATCACTATGGTTCCTGTATGAAGAATAAATTCAAGGACATACACATTTAACTATGGACCAGATAAGAGATGCTTGCCATTTTATCCATGATGGAGCCCGTAGCTATAGTCAAGTGAATGGATTTCAGAAGAGCTTTGGAGAATGACATGTAAATAACTTGCATTTGCATGTTCCTGCACAGCATGTTCTTCTACTTGTGAATAGATCTGTTTACATTGTCTTAATCTGGTTGGGCTGCGGTAACAAAGTACCATAGAGTGGGTGGCTTATAAACAACAAAAAACTGTTTCTGACAGTTCTGGATGCTGAGGATTCCAAGATCAAGGCACGGACAGATTTGGTGTCTGGTGAGGTCCTTCTTCCTAGATAACTCTCTTTTCTCTGTAACGTCACATGGCAGAAAGGGCAAGCTGGCCCTCCGGGATCTCTTTTATGAGAGTATTAATCCCATTCATGAGGGCTCCAAATTTATGACCTAATCATCTCTCAAAGGCCTCACCTCCTAATACCATTTCCTTGGGGGTTAGGATTTCAACATGACTGAATTTTGGAGGAATGCAAACATGCAATTCATAGCATAAACACATATGTATGTATATAGAATTTGTATTTATGCATATACTTAGGAAAAAGGGTATGAAAATGCAACAAAATGTTTTACAGTGACTATATTCAAGGTGGTAGTATTTGGGACAATTTTTCTTCATTACATTTTCTTTTTTCCTAATATTCTGTAAAGTAAGATATATTAACATATATTACATATAATAAAGGTAACATTAACAAAATATTATGGGAACTAAATTATAAATAGGGCTAGTATTAAGAGAGCCATAACATTCAAGTTTTGTTATAAAACTTTTCCCCACTTCTCCAATGTATTAAAATGCTTTTAACATAAAAAATAATTTTTTAAAAGGCAAATTCTTGTGTTGTAGGCTCTCTCAATTTTTCCATGAATTATGTATATCTCTTAAAAAATTAAGAAGGCAACAAGTAATAATGTGGTAGATTTAATTAAACACACTTTGCCATTAAATGACACTAGAATTCGATAATGCAACAGTTTTAAAATTAAATTAATGTTGGTGACCTGCAGCTGAATGTGATATGCAGTGTTTGTTTCCTCATCTTCTCTGTTTCTGAAAATGTAAATAATCTTCTTTTATTTTTAAAACATATTATTTATGAGGAATTTTCTCCAGAATACTAGATGAGAATCAATTAAGAGTTCTGAATTAAATTAAAAAATTCACTTCTAGAGAGATTTTCTTTTTAAATTTTTTTTTTTTTTGGCGGTACGTGGGCCTCTCACTGTTGTGGCCTCTCCTGTTGCGGAGCACAGGTTCCGGATGCGCAGGCCCAGCAGCCATGGCTCACGGGCCCAGCCGCTCCGCGGCATGTGGGATCTTCCCAGACCGGGGCACAAACCCGCATCCCCTGCATTGGCAGGCGGACTTTCAACCACTGTGCCACCACGGAAGCCCCTTTTTAAATTTTAAGTTATTTTGTCTCTAGATTATCTCCTTTCACAAATGAAGGGGAAAACGAGGAGCCATCAAGTAGGAAGAGGAATACAGAACAGTAAGGGAGAAGTAGAAAATTGTTCATATTTGTGCTTTGTGGAAGTATTAAGAGAAACAATTATATCAGTTATTAAACTTTATCACCATTATTGAAAAGTTAATGATCTCTTCTCTATCCTGAAAAAACCCATAATAAAACCATGGAGAGCTTTGAGGCTTAATAAAGGAGTGTCTGGGGGCTTCCCTGGTGGCGTAGTAGTTGGGAGTCCGCCTGCCGATGCAGGGGACACAGGTTCGTGCCCCGGTCCGGGAAGATCCCACATGCCGCCGAGGGGCTGGGCCCGTGAGCCATGGCCACTGAGCCTGCGCGTCTGGAGCCTTTGCTCCGCAACAGGAGAGGCCACAACAGTGAGAGGCCCGTGTACCGCAAAAAAAAAAAAGAAGAAGAAGAAATAACCCGACATAAAGAGAAAAGTCTGGAGTAGGGCTGGAGAAGATATGGCCAAAAATGCAGCAACCTGCCCCTCAAAATGAGTAACTGCCTCCCTCTGGAATAACCAGTGACCTCAAGAACTAAGGATGGTCATAACATTCTTTTCTTCTTTTTAAAAATCTATGTAGCATAGATATTGCTTATTATTTATTTATTTTTGTAATTATGTATTTATTTATTTATAATTTGCAGGGACCCAGAAACTTAGATGACTAGAGAGTTTTAAAAATTATTCTATAAGTAAGAGCCCTTCTTGCTTATACAAAGAACAAACTGCTTGCAAGATTTAAAAGCACTTGTAAGACATTAAAATTTTTTAAATCTTGAAAAATATATTGTAATCTATTATTTTATACCTCTCTTCCCAGAGGGAAAAAATCCAGAGGATGGGGGTTTCCTACAGGAAAATAATTTTATACTAAACAAATAGATTTTTTGTCAGCTAAAATAGGAAAGAATATGACAAGTATAGCATTTATAACAATAAATAAATAGATATATATTTGCAGGTATACTTTTGTATGCATTAAAATGACAGAGCAAAACTGTCACCTGAGAAGGGAGAATCTGTGCTAAAATTCAAGGGATTTCAGCCAGGCTTACAGAGGTGTGTGTGTGTGTGTGTGTGTGTGTGTGTGTGTGTGTGTGTGGTTTTTTTTTTTAAGGAGAAAATGCTCCAAGAATTTTTTCCTTCCTCAAAACTGTCTTGATTGTAAAATAAATATGGTTGCAAGAGTTTTCTAGGATACTATTACCATAACTTGTTCATTCCTTTATTTTATCATTTATTAATTCAGCAGTATTTCTTGGGTGCCTACCATGTGGCAGATACAGTTTTATGCAATGGGAATTATAATAGTGAAGGAAAAGAAACAGAAAAAAACCAGAAACAACCCTTCTGTGAACATGAGCTTATTGTTTAGTGGGAGGAGACAAATAATAAACAACAAGTATAGTCAAGTAAGTGCTATGGTAAAAATAAAGCAAGTTTGGGGGAAAAAATAAAGCAAGTTTGGAGGAATAAACAGTGAGGCGTGAGCTTTTCTTTTTTTTTCTTTAACATATTTATTGGAGTATAATTGCTTTACAGTGATGTGTTAGTTTCTGCTTTATAACAAAGTGAATCAGCTGTACATATACATGTATCCCCATTTCTCCTCCCTCTTGTATCTTCCTCCCACCCTTCCTATCCCACCCCTCCAGGTGGTCACAAAGCACGGAGCTGATCTCCCTGTGCTATGCAGCTGCTGCCCACTAGCTAGCTATTTTACATTTGGTTGTGTATATATGTCCATGCCACTCTCTCACTTCGTCCCAGCTTACCCTTCCCCCTCCCTGTGTCTTCAAGCCCATTCTCTATGTGAGCCGTGAGCTTTTCTGATGATGAGGCATTTGACCATGTGGTCAGGGCTGAGGCACATGGTGGGAAGTGTTTCGCTGGCTGAAAATAGTACATGAAAGGGCCTGAAGTGGGAGCATGTTGGCCGAAGTAGAATGAAGGACATTTTTGATGATTTCCATCTTCCAACCTGTGAGTAGTGGAGAAAACGTTCAGAACTCCCTTACAACTTCCAACTTAGTTTTCATCTGTTCTTTTCCTTTGTTCTCCACCTTTTGTAACTCGTATTTCTTAATACAATACAGTGAAATGAGGGGCATTTATGTCTGGCTTTTGGGGATGGAAGCAGGAGAACAAAGGCAAGTGTCAGGGCAGAAATAAGATTTCTGGTCCAGTTAGTTTTGATTCCGTACTGGACACCTGACTACTTGCTAACTTTTGAATCAATTAGTGCGAGAGATAAGAACATAGGTAGCACCATTTATACTACTGCTTCATCTTTTCAGGTTCCTGTCCCATCCTATCTATTTTTTCTCTATGATTAATTTTTCTAAAGCACCAGTTGCATTTTGGCCCCAATCTTCTTGAGAACCAACTTCACTCTTCACCATTCAAGGTCCTCCATTTGGTTGTCTCCCTTTCTCTTTACTTCCCCTTCCACTAAAACACACAATCTCCTCATTGTTCTCTGCACAGACCACACTTGCCCTTACCTCCCAAATGGAAAAAAAAAAAGATTCTTGGAAACTACTATTATCTGAAATTGAAATAAGGAGTTTTCTATTCCCTTCCATTATATCTTCAAACCTGTTTTTGTTTAATTATATATGGGCTATTGATTTCTGCATGTTAAAGTTATGCCCTGCTATGTTATTAAATCATCTCTTTGTATCTAGTAGTTGCTCCATTGATCTTTCTGTTTTTCAGATTGTCATATCATCTACAAATAGAGGTAGTTTTATTTCTTTATCTTCAAGTTATATGCCTCTATTTGCTTTCTGGTTTTTTTTGGTGGGGGGGCGGGGCTCATCCAGGATTCTACTTGCTTTTTTTTTTTATTGTTATATGTCTGCAATATAATGTTAAATCATGATGAAAATAGTGGGCAGCATCATCTTGTTCCAGTGGGAATTCTCTACTGTTGTCCTTTTTGATAGATGCTTGCTACATGCTGGCTTTTGGAGACGTGGACATAAAAATACATCTAGAGGGACTTCCCTGGTGGTCCAGTGGTAAAGGATCCACTTTCCAATGTAGGGGATGCGGGTTGGATCCCTGGTCGGGGAACTAGGATTCCACATGCCTCGGGGCAACTAAGCCTTGCACACAACAACTACTGAGCTTGCACTTCTCAACTAGTGAGCCTGCGTGCCACAAACTACAGAGCCCACGCACTCTGGAACCCTCGCACCACGACTGGGGAGAGAAAACCCACATGCCACAACTAGAGAGAAGTCTGCAGGCCTCAACAAAGATCCCGAGTGCCGCTGCTGAGACCTGACGCAGCCAAAGATAAATAAAATAAATAAATAAATAATAACAAAAAAATACGTAGTTATAAGTACACATACATAAGATCATGTTAAAGAGGTATTCATCCTTTAATTCCTCTTTAATAGAGAGTCATTTTTTGGATTTGTTTGTTTGTTTGTTTTAAAGAACTGGTATTAAATTTTGTCTAATTACTTATCAACGTTCCTGGAGATGATGATATTGTTTATCTCATTGGCTCTATTAATGTGATGACTCATATCATTAGACTTCCTACTATTGAATTGTCTTGCATTTCTAGAAGAATCCCCACTTTTTCATGATATATTATTTATAATGTGCTATTGAATTCTGTTTAATATTATTTTATTTAAGACTTTTGTGTTGATACTCATAGTGAGAGTGGTCTGAATTTTTTTTTTTTTGTCTTTGCTTGTGTTTTGTTTGGGTAAAATCTATGTCAGATTTGTCATTCTTGAAATTACTTCATGAGAATAATTTGGAAGTTTTCCTCTATTTCTATGCTCTGAAATAGTTTAAACTGAGCTTTTCTTTTCTACCTGTAATGTTATCCAAGCTTCCAAAGAGGTATTTGTTCATGTAATTGATTTATATTGAGATGATGAGGTCAGAAATGTAGACATACGTCTTGAAGATTGTAAATAACGTGAGTTTTTAAAACTGAGTGACCTGAAAATAGTGAATTCTGGCACTGTTAATTATTACTGGTGTAACTCAAGCAAATTATTTAATTTTTTAAAATCTTTTTTTCTCCCTATTAAGTGGGAGTTAACATCTGTTAAGTTTATGGCGATAATTGTACTTTTGTTCTACTAGTGCATACATAGATATGGAAATTATTGTTGTATGTCACCAGTTCTCAATTTCAGGGGTTATTCAACTTATAACAGTTTGAAGAGAGATTAAGGGACAAAAATGAAAATATGTGGAATAGAAGTTTTGGTGAACCTTGTCTACTTCTGTAACATTAAGTTTCTTCTACTTTTAGAAGATGTCGAGCACTTAGTATAATACTAAGTGAATAATAATGAAATGGGTGATCAGAAAGCCAAAGTCGAGGACAGGGCTGCCTGTCTGTCACTACAGGAAAGTATTTCCTGAGGTCATGAGAACCATATTCTACAGGGCATGCAGTCAACTCTTGCACACCAAAAAGAAGATTAAGAACCATGATCCGGTCAAATGGGGGATTGGTTTCTCAAATGGAATTTTCAAATACAGATCCTGCACAGTGAGCACTGGCAGACCCAGTGTTATTAAAAGTCATTGGGATGTTTTCTTAAAGTTGCAGTGCTGGCAGCTTTATCATGAGCTCTTGCCCTTCAGGTATATCTACTCAGGACTTTTATTAAAATCTTGTTCACTTCACTTGTGTCAGAAAAGAAAAGCTAAGGCTTCTTGAAGGTTAATGGGCTACAGGAGAAGCCTTCTTTTAACCATTTTAGTGTTTGATTTATAAACCATCCAATGCACCCCTGATGAAGCAGCACCAATCCTGCTTAGATTTTAAATCCTTAAATTAAATTTTGTTGTGTTCTTGAAGTTAGAGGGCAAATACAGAAATCATAGCCCTGTTGGGAAACTGTCCTGGCAATATTTACGTAGTTGTGATTTTGCTCAAATATAAAACTATATACTGAATATATGACCCGTATCTTAATTCTAAAACAAAACAGTGACAATCACAAAATACTATATAATTCAATAGAAGAGGAGAAAGTGTTGTATAAATGATGACAATTCATAAAACGAGAGGAATGCAGCTCTGGCTCTGCTGAATAAATATTTCAATTAAACTAGAAATCGTGTTGCAAAATAAACGAAATCCAAGATTGAAAAAAACCCTAAAACATCACCAAAGAAAATTCCATGTTTGACTTGGAAATATATGGTGTTGGACAATATTTTAACAAGTGTAAAAGTAAGGTAAAATTAAACAGAGTCGATGCTTAGCATATATGGTAAGGAGATATTTACTGAATCGATATATGAAAGAACACAGCAAAAATAAATCCTCTGTTGATGTAAAGTTATATAAGTTTGATTTAACTGCAAAATGCTTTAAATTATAGAATGTTTAAAATTTTATTTTTGCTCTAGTATTGTAAATCAGTTCTCTTAGATAACACATAAGAGATAATGATGTATCTTAAGTTCCTATTTCATTAAATTACCATGAATTTTAACTTTCCTACTATATATATGTAGAAAGAATGTATTTCTCAAAAAAATCATAATTAAAACACACTGAAGGGCTTTTCATAGTTCTTTTTTTAACTCTCAGAATTATTCTCTCAATTTTATATCTTAGCAAGAACCAAAGAATGATTTTCAGGCTCACTTATACTGACGATGTTGGACAAGTCACTTAAATAATCTGAATCTAGGTTTACTCTTTTGTAAAATGAGGAATATAGTGCCAAATTCACATGGTTAGTTGTGAGAATTAGAAGTGGCAACTTATAGAATTATTGAGTGCTTCCTATGAACCAAGCCCTGTGCAAGGGTCTAGTAACACAAGATGAATTAGACAATTTCCCACCTTAAGAAGATAGCATTCGATTGGGGAGAGTACAGATGAGTGAAGCAACTGCTATGAAAGAATGAGAGCAGTTTCCGCCCAAGTCTACACTTCACTCTCCAGGAGACAGGAGGTACTAAGGAAACCGGGACAACAATAGCTCAGATTCTTCCTGGGGTGTGGCGACTGGGGAAGGCCTTCCTG
>NW_006775864.1:566023-665922 GCF_000442215.2 Lipotes vexillifer
GGTTTTTAACAGTGAGAAGTTTACAGGAAGAAAACAGTTCTGGGGTGAATAGGAAGCTTTAAGACCTAAAGAAGTTGGCATGTTCTGGACAAACCTTTTCTAGGGCTGAGCAGAGTCTTTGCAGGGAAGCGGAGCAGGAGAAGTGGGGCAGGAGCATCCCATCCTCTTCTGCCTTCCTGTCCTTTACCCGCGTCCCCCTTCCCTCGTACTTCTTTCTTCCCTCCCTCCCTCTCTCCTCTTCTCTCTCCCTCCCTTTCTATCCTTTTTCTTATTTTTTTCTAGTTCCTTATTCCCCTTCCTTCTTCCTCGTCTTCCTTCTCTTTTCCCTCCCTTTCCCCTTTCTCCTTACTTCCCATTCCTCTCTCCATTCACCAGCATTTCTCCAGTGCTCATATATCAGGCATTATTCAAGGGAGACCTGATCCCTCCGTGATCTAGCTAATGTAATGTAATTACAGTCTGTATATCAGGTTCAATCCGAAGGTCAATTCCATACATAAATTATGCTTAATAACATGTCCAGTGAGCAAGTACAACTGCCTTTTGCAAAATTTAGCATTAACTTCTCTTCATCATGTAAGTATGTTAAAATAGTTGCTTACTATCACTTTTTATTTGTACTATATCAGGCTGATATGCAGGGGGAAAAGTATTAGAGCCACTTAATTTGAAATTGTACTTTTGATTGGATTTTTTAAATTCTTCGAGTGGTTTTAAATATATTAAATTTATTGATGGAAAAACATTATCAAAAGGTCATTCCTGGGCTTCCCTGGTGGCACAGTGGTTGAGAGTCCGCCTGCCGATGCAGGGGACGCAGGTTCGTGCCCCGATCCGCGAAGATCGCACGTGCCGTGGAGCGGCTGGGCCCGTGAGCCATGGCCGCTGGGCCTGCACATGCGAAGCCTGTGCTCCGCAACGGGAGAGGCCGCAACAGTGAGAGTCCCCGGTACCTCAAAAAAAAAAAAAGTCATTCCTGATTTATAAGATCAGGCTCAAAGTTCAAATTAGAATAACAGCAGAACCATATAGTGTGGACCTGACTGCACTCAGTCAAGGCCATATACCATTTAATATTAAAAATGATTTATCTAGGAAAATATTTAAAACTACTAAGGAACTAGGGTGTGACACAGCCAGCAGTTGGACAGAGAGTTTAAGTGTGTGTGTGTGTGTGTGTGTGTGTGTGTGTATTCAAATAAACACAGTTCTGTGTAATCCTTTTTAGTCTCAATCTCTAACATTTGTAGACAAAACTTATCTTAAAATGATTCATGTCCCCACTTTTCCACTCCGCACTTGAACCATTCTGTAGGAATATGAAGGATGCTGATGCCTGAGCATCAGGGGGAGGGTGTGGAATAATGATGAGATGAGCACAGGCTGTGGAGTCACAGAGCACAGGTTTTCATCCTGGAGCCCCCTCCTTCTAGCCCTGTGACCTGGAGAAAGACCACTTTCTCTGGTCTTCACTGTGCTCTTACTCTCACTGTTTCTCCTATTCCCAGCTTCAGTTTGGTGGGTCAAGACAGGTAGGGAGTTTGAATCAAGGAAATATCAATGAAATGAGTGGTAGGATAGTTGTGACAGTTGCTTTATTCTCTGAAATTTGTGAAACTTGGGTACAAATTTGGTTCCTTATGCATATATTCTATGTCAACAGAATGCTTTTAATGGTATCCAAAAAAAATGAAAATGTTCTTTTCTTTAAGAAATTCATAGTCTTGTTAACAAAACAGCAAACAAATCTTGAAGGCCTGTATTCTTTTGGTATTAAGGAGACTCTGGCTACACCTCGTGTTCTTATTTCTTCCCAGATCTTATCACCATGTTCTGTAATAACGTAGGTGACATTAGCTCAGAGTAACTTTTTACCTCAACTAATGTTCTATGTTGACTACTCCCTCAACACGTTGTTAGACGGTGGAAGAAACACAGGACATTCCAGCTGAGGAAGGTGCATGAGGAAAGGCAGAGGGGCAGGTGTGGTCAAAGGACAGTAAAGATCTGGCCTGGCTTCTGTGTGGTTAAGGCTCATCCATGAGTGGGATTGAGACCTACCAATGCCGAGAGGCATGATGGATTCTGAGCATATGAAGAGCCCCTAAAAATGCTCCTGTCTTCAAGGAATTAGTGTTCAGTTCAATGGGGTGACAGATAAATACATAGGAAATTATAACACGAGATAAGAAACAGGAGATCAAGTTCAACAACGTGTTATGGGAACATGTTCATTTAAGAATAGTAAAAAAAATTAGTAAGAAATGTAGTAAGATAGGGAAGTTTGGCTTAATTTAATGGAATGTCTTAAAATCAGAATAAAGGTGTTGAATTTGATCCAAAGCCATGAGAAGCTTGTAGATTTTCACACAGAAAAAATGTTAAGATAAGCAGTCTTTTATAAAAACCAAGCTGACGAATATGGTTTAGTTTGCTTAGTCTGCTATTGCTGTGTAACAAACTACCACAAACTCAGCAGCCTGAAACAACCCACATTTTATTATTTCACAGTTTCTATAGATCAGGAGTCCATGTGGCCTTGGCTGGGTTCCCTGCTTAGGCTCTTACAAGGCCACAATCAAGGTTGGTTCAACTGGGCTCTTATCTGAAAACTCTGAGGGGGAAAAACCCACTTCTAAGCTCATTCAGGATTGTTGCAAAAATTCAGTTCTTTGTGGCTGTAGCACTAAGAACTGTTTCCTCGCTGGGTTCAGCCAAGGCTACTCTACTCCTAGAGGCTACCCGAGTCCCTTCTCATGCGGCTGTCTCCATCCTCAAGCCACCAATAGTAGGTTGATTTCTCATGCTTTGAATCTCTGTGACTTCCTCTTCTGCCACCAGCAGGAAACAGGTCTGTGCTTTTCAGAGGCCATATGATTACACCAACACCATTTGGATCATCCTAAAGTCAGTCATGCCATAGAAGATAATGTGATCGTGGGAGTGATATGATGCTCACAGGTTCTGGGAACTGGGGCAGGACATCCTTAGTTAGGGGCTGTTTAGAAACCTGCCTACCATACAGGGTTAGGGGTGGAAGTGAGGAGGATGTACTGGACATTGTTGGAAGCTATGTTCTCAAACTAGTGACAACAGGGAAAAACATAGGTATATGCAAAATCAATTAGAAATAGAATTGATGTGATGGGCTGACAGGTGGGCTATTGAGGAATCAAATCTATAAAGAAGCAAAGAACGTTTGTGATTTCAAGCCTGAATCCCTAAAAGCAGCTTACAGACAAAAGCAAGAAAAATGCCAAAGCCCCTTGGGGTAAGGGAAGAAGAGTCTCCTTCATTCCAAGAGCCAGATTGTATTTTCTCATTTTCTATCAAACTCTCTGGATGATCATACCTCAATCTTTTCATTCTTAAGCAAATATTTTTCTTAATCTAAAGCCTTATTGTCTACGCCTTTAATCTGAGACGTGCTCTAAGAAACTACATTATTGCATTTGTTTCCTCCAAGTCTTGAAGTACAGGCTGTCTCGTCTGTAACTTTTACTCAGATGATACTATATAGTCCACTTCTGAAAGAAGATGTAGAGATCAGCTCTGCCATCCTGCCAGGATAATCATCACAGGCAACTGACCAAGCGCAAGACAAAAGACAGATTTAGTTGTAGGTTGCCCAAAAAGACCACCTTGGCAGATCTGCATAGTTGATGCTTCACACTAGATGAGAGAATAACCCGCAGACACCCTGAGGGGACAAGGAGTGCATGAGACTATTCCTGAGGCACGCTTTTATATCTTACATCATTCACAATTCTCTTTGAAAGAAATATGCTCATTACAAATGGACTGCAAATGTCTATTGCATTTTGCACCTTGCTAAGACTTCCTCTTGCAGATAATGTAGATAGCCAGAGAAGACATATCCACTTTTGACATGTTACCAATTTAATAGGCATATGAGTATTTCACATATTAATTTGTCTTACCTGTCCATTAGGATTCCCTGCTCTGTTAAAACCAAAGAAAAACTTTTAAATAAATATCTGGTTCATTAGCTCCTTGTAGCATTGCAAAATATTAGTATTTTCATGATTTAGCATATTTAGCACATACGAGCAAAAAGATGCCCAGAGTCCTTTGCTATTTAACAGTATATAATCATGGCTTAGTATATATAAAACCATACATGTGACAGTAGAAGAAATGAGCATAACAATAAATTCCAGTAAAATAAGTTATCCAGTATAGCAGAAACAGTGCCAAATGTGTAGACATATAGACAGCTAAACCTTAAATTTAAAAAGCATTTTAACCTTATTTTTATTACTTATAAATTTTTGTAAATATAAACGTTCAGGTGGCATCCTAGATTGAGTTATTTCATGAAATCCTGTTCTTATTGCTTCATTATCATTTGTGTGCAAATCTATATGTAAATGACCTAAAACGGGTGCCCAACTGTACAGGTCCTTGGCCTGTTCGGAACCGGGATGCACAGCAGGAGGTGAGTGGTGGTCCATGCTCCCCATCACTCCCTATCGCCCGCATTACCTCCTGAACCATCCCCACCCCCTGCTCCCATCCATCCTCAGAAAAATTGTCTTCCACAAACCCAGTCCCTGGTGCCAAAAAGGTTGGGGACCGCTGACATAAAATATAAAGATATCTACTCTGTCATTATAACACTTTCTGTTTATCATCACAGAATCATTTAAGAGAAGAAAAAGGAAACAACATTGTTGTGAATTGTTTGTTGTACATTTGTTCAGTATTTCTAGTAAGACTTGATTATCTGATATTAAGCAATGAGGAGGTTACAAATAAATATAATTGGTTTGTTTTTACTTAGAATTGGTTCATGCTTATGCAGCATTCAGCCCTAAAGTAAGAATGCCCTAATTCATAAGGTAGAGAGAAGCAACTGGAGAGTTTTAGCATGTTTACAACACAGCATCTCAATAGGTAGGCATTTGTTTCTGAGTCAGGGCAGCTGGTTACATATAGGGCTGTGAAGTTGAATTTTGACCTCGGTGTTCTATATCTGGTTAGGACATTCAAGCAGAAATTTTGATTTTTTGTACTTGGTCAATTGCTTGGCTGATTACATTGAATTACTTTGGAGAAGAATTTTTGTGTTTTCCATGGGGGGATTGGGAAGGATTTCTATTACCGTGGTATGTCTTGAGCTAACCTACCTCAGTCAGGATAAACCAAAATGAATTCCTAGAAGGGAAATGCTAAAGACTTCACTTGCTTTTTAATATATACACATACAATGGAAACGTCACTCCGCTTGAAAAGGAAATACTTGTGAGATCTGCTTTGCAGCAGTGACAAAAACAATCAACACTAAAAAAAAAAAGTGTTTTTGAAATAAAATACTTGGTGGTAAACTCAAGTTTAGGCTTGAATAATTAAGTTTGGGGATATACTTTTGCTACCTGAGGCATAAGCCTCTAAAAACCCATAGTTTATTAATTATCTGAAACATTGAGAAAGACTCAACGGTTTTGACATGATAAAGCCATAGTAACTTGCGAGTAAAAGTAGGATCAAGAAACTCTAACCAGAAGCAAATTATAGCCTATCAATTTTTCTGTAGGGCAATCAGACCACTTTTAAGTGAGATAATAAGTCCACAGAAATGAGCTGTTTGTAATTAAAATTAAGCATGCCAAATCATTTCATGACCATTTATAAAATCAAATGCCTGTTAATTAAACAGTTAGATTTTTCATTGTTATTACTTTCTTTAAAATTATTTCATTTGAGATGACTTATTTTGTTGAAAGTGGTTCAGCTTTGGGGTATTCTGAAATTTTATTATTGTGGATTTGAAAAAAACTGTAAACGTCTCTGTAGTTTCCACCTCTTCACCCTATACTCTTAAATGTTGAGTGAGTGTTCTTCCTGGCTCCACATCTGAGTTGAACAGTGAATGACTTGTTTTTTGACTATTTTTTTTTTCTGTTTCTAGTGAACTAAAGATTAGCAAAATAATGAGTTCATAGTAACAACTTTATAATGTTGTTATAAATAACTTTATGGTATCTATCATAGAACAGTGATTATAGCCCTGCTATCACATCCTTTGTGCAATCTTGATTTCTTAACTTAAAACTAGAAGTAGAGGTTGAGTGCCTAATTAGGAAGTGGCAGCGTCTAGGTGAATGCAGAGTCAGCTTCTAGGAAAGAGAACAATATAACATCTGTCCAACATTTAATGTCATTATTAGTCACATATAAAAATAATGAAATTACCTCCTTACCCCTCCCAGTTTTGCTCTTACATTTCCAGCAACGATAGATTCCTGACATGTGCGATTCACCAGGCTGTTACAAGCCTTCCTACCTATCTCTGCTCATGGTGTTCTCACATCCAGGAGTGACGTCTTAGATTCTTAACTCTCCTACTCCTGAAAACAGCCCAAGCCCCATTTCCAAAGAGCTGGCATGATGATGAGCAACCGCACCCCCACCATAGCCTCATCTGCACAGCCACCCTACATCCTCCCAGAGTATCCTGTCGATGTCTCTGCAGTGCTGCGTACGACAGTGTGTTGATTTTACATATTCCCTTAGAATCCACAGTGCTTCATGCACTGCATGGAACATAAAAGGCACTCAACAAGTATTCTTTCCATTTATAAATAAGACATAAACTGTCGCCTACTTCTCATTAGTTTATTCTTCAGTGAACCTGCAAGACATCTTCTCTGGAAACTATTTCATTTTCCAACCCCTAATAATGTTAGTCAGTTTACTTATACTGCCAGCTTCATTCTTAGGTAAAATGTAAATTCTCAAATAGAACCCTAAAGATAACAATATATTCAGTTCCATACAAAGACAAATAGGACAATTTTTAGCAGTTTATTTTGGAACAAAATCAAATTAATGAGATAGTCGTTCTACAGCATGCTACCCAGGACTTCTATAAAGTGAAAGTTCTTAAATGAGAAGAAATTTGAAATGATTTATTTCTCTACTCTTGCTTAGCCACATATTAACATAAATGGTGATAATAGTGGGTAATAAACTGGAAACTGTCTTCTAGTAAACATACCAAGGGGAGAAGTAACAGTAGTGAACGTGTTTGTTTTGAAAGTGCTAAGTATATTAAAAAATGTTTTGAGAAGATTTTATTTGAATTGACACCTTGTTAAACAGGTTATGTTCACTCTTTACTAAAATACGATACTAGACAATGATGAAAGAACAGTGTGCAAACCACCTCCCGCTGTTTATTGACATTTATGATATCAGATGTGCCCTGGAATCCTCTATCTTTTTTTTAACAGAAAAGAAACAAGTGTGAACACTAGAAGACAAGGATTGAGGATATTAATCTGAGAGTTTTATTTCTGGCAGTAACAAGCTGTGAGACCTTTGGAAAGCTATTTAGAATGTTATGTTTGCCCAGAATTATGTGTATCTCTGAAGGAAGTGTTAAGAACAGATTTCTTTTTTTAACTTTTTACAATCTGAAAGTTCTTTGATTCTTTTTGTGCTGGAATATCTATAATAGATGAGAAGTTTCTTACACGTTTTTCTTTGATTAAGTAATTCATCAACATGCATTTATTGAAGGCCTACTATGTCTCAGGGGCTGACACAGGTCTTATGTGTCAAATACTAACCTAAAGATATTTAGAGTCTAGTTGAGGTACAGTAAAATAATCATGGGGTAAAACAAAACCCTATGTCATGGGACTTTTAATCAAGTATCCTCTGGCTTCCTAAATGATAATTGCCTTCTTCCCCTCAAATATTTTCCAAATCCCCATCTCCATTAGCGAAGTCTCTTTTCTGTACTCATTAGAGAGTCAAAATCTACATACAGCCTTTTTGCAAACAATATCTGTCACAAACTGCTTCTGACAGAGAGATTTCTGACCAGCTCAATTTACAACAAACACTGCCTTTCAAAGAGACTAGCATATTTTTCAGAAAAAAAAAAAATAATAATAAGTTAAACAGTGAGGGTAATAACAAAACCACAGCAGTTGTTGAAATCATTTACTACACATTTGTTTCGAATCAGCTATAAAAATGTCAGAAATATTCATCTCATTTCTTCCTTGTACAGATACTAAAAATATGCATAAATATAGTATATCTACCTGGATCCAGTTTTAAAAAAGAAAAAAAAAATTGATAGAGCCAGACATTGGAGAGACTGTGTCCAGGCATTCCAGTGGTTTAAAGACAATAAATATGTACTCTGTTTCTTTGATTGTTTGTTACTCCCCCCAAAAAGGGGAAGTAAGAATTATTTGTTAATTATGTGCTTTCCAAAGATCTCTGGTTTGCAACTATGATTCTCTATTGTAACTTAAGACAATTATGTAGTGTTTAAAAAGCACTAGATAAACAACTGTGCCCAAGACATGACTATGCCACAAATATGCTTTGTCACCTTGGATCTACTTAATATCACTGAATTTCCAGTTTTTAGTTCCTTCATCTATAAAATAAAGGGATTTAACAAGGAATTCTATAATTCTTTCTAGATCTAAACGTTTACCACTCTATTTCAATGGTTTGAAATTTCTTATAATCCAGAAATATACAGATGATAATTTTAGAATAAAAAAAAAAATCCAAAAAAAAGCAACACACACGTATTATGATAATTTCATGGAATCATAAATTTAGTAGTTTATTAACTTCATGTTTGAAACAAAAATGAAAATATCTTTAAGAGTGGAAGTGGAAATAATATTATATATCTGAGACTGCATAAACAATCTGCATGGTAAAGAGGCTTAATTATAATAATTCTCTCCTAATATGTATTTCATTTGAGGTTTTCTGCCATCTACAGCTCTTTTCAATATTACTGGTGACAGTAGTCCCTCCAAGAGATTGTTATGTACATGAATAGTTTATTCTTGTAGGAGATCTGAGTTCATTTCTAGACTGCTGACTTTTTAAAAAATTTAGAACATGTCTACATGGTACACAAATTGCTCAACTCAAGCATAGAGCAGTGGATTTATTACCAGTGTTTGAGCAGACTCTCATTCTTTTTGCTTTGCTGTTTCATTTAAAAATTTATCAGATCCTCTGGCTTGACAGGGTCAGTTTTTGTTTTCAAAGTCTTGGGCCAAATGTCTACCTGTCTTAGGAAAGCCGTGAGCATTATGTGTTCCAAAGTCATGGGTGTCTTCATTTAACAAATTATGTAATAATGGAATCTCTTCCTTGATTCAGTTCTTCACTGGTTACTGTTTTTATTATTTTGGAGGAGAGGAGGTGCAAACCTTATTGAATCTCCTGGCTACAAGTTCAACATTGAATAGACATCTTAAACAGGTTAACCGTATCTAGCTTGTTTGTGTGTATATGCGTTTGTGTATGTTTATGTAGCTTAAGTGAAAACATTGCAATATTGATTTCTAGAAAACAAGAATCTATTAGTTATACATTTCTGCCTTGGGAGAATTTTCTTTAATCGAATGCATTCTGTATAGACCATTAGAAGCCATTTGTGTCTCCCTATTTTTTAGACTATTGATTCAACATGTATGCTACTTTTTAAACCTGATCACACCAAAACAGGACATTTTGAATGTTCTTTGTTGGTGAATGTTTGGAGCTAAGAACGCAATGAGGCCTATCTAAGGGGATATTTTCAGTTTGATTTCTGGGTTGTAAGAAGTGGTGAACCCATTAAAAAAGACATAGTCCTTCAAATAGTATTATTTTTTGTGTAAATTTTTCTTATTTGTTAAACTTATATCAGTTTTTTTAAAATAATGATAACTGCTTGTATTCCTTTGGAAACATAAGCTGTAAAATAATTTATTGTTTTCATGGTAACTTTATTAATAATATCACTTTGTTTAAAATATTTAATCATCCTAATCTAATAACAATACAACTTTATAGTATCCTTTCAAGTTACTCATGCTGTTACTTTCTTTAATAAAAGAAACCTGTAAATTTATGGGGCTTCATTTTTGTATTAACTATTATTTTATCATACTTTTGGTATTTTTTTGTAAATTGATTAACTTGTAAGTATACTATCTTTGCTTGACTAGTGGGTTTCTCCAAGTTCGGACTTGCTATTCTAACAGTTTTAACAATACATAAAGTCTTCACTAATTTTCAGATTAAAGGACTTATGTTAGATGTGTTATTTTTTCATCTATAAATGAAATAGCATTCTGGTAGATGTGGAAATTATGTAAAGCCTTTGGTCAGACAATTTAACTTATTGTTGAATGGTAATGTTTATATGATGGATTTGAGAGAAATGGAATAGATAATCCAAAACTTGCTTAAAATGAAGCAGCCTGAGACATTCCCTGTTTCTATGCATTCATATACTAGCAAAATGGTTCTGAAAGCCATTTCTAGTCAAACTGATTGATATTCATTTATTCAAAATCCATTCAATGATTATTTACTGAGCACCTACTCAATACCAGACAGAATTCTAGGCAATGGATAAAGAGTGGTAAACAAACAGGCATAGTCCCTACCACCATGGAAGATATCATGCAATGGAGAATCCTCACAACACACACAAAAAACAATAGGTATATAATTGGAAACTGTGATAGATGAAAAAGAAAGCAAAAAAAAAAATGGTGGTGAAGATGAGGGTGGTGACCACTTCAGATTGGAAAGTCAGAAGAGACCACTTTGAAAAATTACATTTAAGGTGAGAGCTAAAGGAAACAAGAATTTTTGTGTGTGTAAAATTGATGAAAAGCTGCATAGAAAAAAGGCAGTGTGTGCATAGAGGCACTAAGTAAAGAGCCCATTGGAGAAACAGAAGGGCAGATGTCACTAGAACATGGGAGAGGAAGGGGAGCATGAGATGAGGTGGCAGCAGAGAAGCAGGAGAGCAGATTGTGCAGAAGCTCAGGTTTTTCAGAAGTGAAGTGAGACTCCATCAAAGGGTTTTAAGCAGTAGGGTGACATGATTTTAAAGATCACTTTGGCATTTTGTTGATGGTGAATTCAAGCAAGGCAAGAATGGAGAAGGGTAGAGGAGTAAGGAAACAAGTAGTTTAGGTAAAAGGTGATGGTGGCTTGAATTGGGGTGGTAGAGACACAGAAAAGTGGACAGATTTGAGGCGAGTTTCTGAAGTTTAATTCATGAAGCTTTGTTAATGACGGATGAAGAAGTGGTAGAAAGAACACCTTCCAGTTTTCTGATATGAGTGACAGGATAGAAGGTGTGCCATGTACTGCGATGAGATTGAACAGTGGGGGTAAGAAAGTTAGGAGTAAAATCAAAATATATGTCTGGTCACACTAATGTCGTGATGCCTCTGATAACACCCAAGTGGGTATGTCAAGGAGCCAGTTAGACATGCTGATCAGAACTCTTAACTCGAGATTCAAACTTGGAGATATTCTAGACAGAGAGAACCAAGTGATGAGCCTTGGAAAGAACCCCAACATCTAAGAGTCAGGGCAGTTTAGGTGGAGCCACGAAACGGGGCTCAGTTCAGACCAATATTGTGAGTTCAAGTATATCCATAGGCTGGGAACTTGGGATTGGGCATACCTTGACCAAAGGAGTTCCGTGGACAGATGAGAGTGGATTTTATGTTGGAGCTGAAGTGGAAAGAACTTGCTTAAAAAAATATTGAAGAAGTTTGGCTGTTAAACGGATCAGATAAATGGATAAAAAAAATTAGATGAATAAATAAATCCAGTCAGGAACTGCAGCGGGATATGGAGTCGAAAGGAGAGTTTTGTGGATTTGTTTTAGGTGAAATGAATGGCTGTGTATTGAGAGGAAAGATTCAGGAGAGGAAAAAGTTGATAATTCTGGAGAAAATAGTGACTCAGTGTGTTTTGTCCTTGAAAAAGCCTGAGGAGACAGGATGTGGAGCACATGTATACAGATGTGGTCCTTTCACATGGTGGCAGAAACCTGGGAAGTTCTCCTGCTCTAGCTGTGTCATTATGTGGATGGTCCAAACCGGTTCCTTATGTTTTTTCAATTTGAGGAATTTGTCTTAATAGAGAAAATAATAAGCACCTATAGTTTAACTTTTGTTTAGTAATACAAAAGGGCATGTAGTGAAATATAAGCTTTCCCTTCATCTCAGGTCCTACTCAAGGAAACCACTGCTATAGAATCTAAAGTATTTATTTTGGAAATATTCATACAAGAATATTTATGTCTTCTTTAGGTGTATGTGTGTATGTACATATATATTTTTTTCTCCATTTTTACTTGTATCAGAGTGCCAAGAAGAAAGAGCTGACCAGTGTAAGATAATTCGAAGAAAGCTTATTTACAAATGGTTAATTACAAGGGACGTAGGGAACTGCACGGGGTCATGTAGGAACAGCCCAGGACTAGCAGCAACAGAGCTAGCACCACTCTTAAGCTCAGAGGGATGAGGAGAGAGCAAGGTTAGAGAACGCAGAACTATATAGTGTAACACAGGGCAGACTTGAGAGGAGATGTGACCTTCAGTCAAAGGACACGGCCAGCCTGAGGCAACGTTAACAAGGAGAGAACCAGGAAAATGAATACTCTGACCGAATGCTTCACCCTTCCTCCAAACTCCTGCCATGGACTCCCATTGGTTAAACCCAGTGTGAAGTCAGAGGGTTAGGATTTCTCAATGTATCTGCTTCATGGAGCTGAGAGCAGGGTGCAGAAAGATTGAGAGTGATTTTTGCAGTGACAAACAATCCCTCCACCCCCCCCCCCCCCAAGCCGCATTGAGACATAACTGGTATTTAACACTGTGTGAGTTTAGGTGTACATCATGTTGA
The DNA here is from genome assembly GCF_000442215.2 of Lipotes vexillifer. Classification (NCBI taxonomy): domain Eukaryota; kingdom Metazoa; phylum Chordata; class Mammalia; order Artiodactyla; family Lipotidae; genus Lipotes; species Lipotes vexillifer. The sequence continues at coordinate 578,738 of NW_006775864.1, forward strand.
CTTGATATACGTATATACTGTGAAATAATTACTACAGTGAAGTAAATTAACACATCCATCCCCTCATATGCTCTTTCTTTTTTTTTTTTTTTTTTTTTTTTTTTAGTGTGGAGAGAACTTGTAAGATCTACACTCTTAGCATCTTTTAAGTATACAGTATTGTTAACTATAGTCACCATATTGTACATTAGATCCCCAGAACTTAGTCATCTCATAACTGGAAATTTGTACCCTTTTACCACATTCACCTGTTAACTGCAACCCCCAACCCTTGTCCCTGGCAACCACCAATCTACTCTCTCTGTCTGTGAGTTCAGTGTTTTTAGATTCCACATATACATGAAACCATGCAGTATTTGTCTTTCTCTGACTTACTGCAAATGGAAGATTTCTGACCTTCATATATCATCATAATCACTTCACTATTCACATGACAACTACAGCAATCAGCATTTAAAACAAAGGAGGCATATTATAAACGCTGGTCTATACGTCTTGCTTTCTCACGCCCACACTGTAGCTTAGAGATTGCATCTTGTCAGTACACATAGATCTGCCTTGTCCTTTTAACAGCTTCCAGGGGTTTCATTATATTATTGCATTAATTTGTTAGTGAGTTCCTAACCCATGAATATCTTTCTTTCCAGTTTTTAGCTGATATAAATAATGCTGCAGTAGACATTTTAAATATGACTATGTGAAAGTGTACTAGTATACCTGTGGGATAAATTCTTAGAAATAAATTAGCTGGGTCAAAATTCAAAATGAATAGACTTTGCCAAGTAACCCTGCAAGCAGTTTACACTCTGATCAGGAGAACTTAAAAAGGCCTTTTCTTAAGTATCAGAGAGATATCAATGAATCTCACTGAAATTTAATTTATACTTCTTTGATTTTGAATGACATTGAACACTTTTCTATATGTTTAAAAGTCATGTGTATTTTGTGTGTGTGTGTGAACAGCCCCATTCATGCATGCCTTTTGCTCATGTTTTACCTGAATTATTTCCTATTGATTCATAAGGATTCTTTATATCATAAAGAAATTGGCTCTTTGTCTGACATATTAAAAAGTTTTCCCAGTGTGTTACTAGTCTTTGAACTTGGTTATGTTTGACCATGCAAGATATCTTTTTAAAATTTTATGTAGTTAAATCTATTAACCTTCACTTTATAGTTTCTGGGTTTTGTGTCTTCATTAGAAATACCTCTTATAGTTACCGATTACAAAATGAACTCCTTCATACTTTATTATTTTTTAATTGCCTTTTCATGTTTAAAAGCTTCATCTATGTGGAGTTTATTCTGGTGTCAAGAAGTAGGGGACTTTATTCTTTCTCAAATGAGTAGCTGGTTGTGTTAGTCATTTATTAAGTAATCCATTTTGCCCACTGATTTAACATGCCACTGTTAATATATTTAATTTATATATGCCAGTGTATTTATTTCTGGATTCTTACTTTTATTCTATTGGTCTGTCTTTGTCTTAATGCACCAATATTAATTTCTACTTATTTAGACCTATTAAGTGTTTTATTATTCACTAGGGATCATCTTACCCTGTTATGTGCCAATTTCAGAGGGTTCCTGGCTCTTGTGTATATTTTCCACATAAGTATTAGAATTTTAGTGACCTTTATAATTTCTCATTAGAAATGTTTATGCTGACATTCTCCCAACAAGATTTAGGCACTTTGAATATCTTCCTCTCTTCTGCTTTCTCTCTTGCATCTTCCTCCCTCTTACCTACATTTCCCTGCATAGCCACTTTCTCTCCTAGGTTATGCCTAGCCCTAAACTTTTCTCAGTCTGCCTCTACAATTAGTGAACAAAGACCTAACAGTGAAAGAAACAATCCATGGGTAAGAATTTATGGATGGGCTTCCGTGGTGGCGCAGTGGTTGAGAGTCCGCCTGCCGATGCAGGAGACACGGGTTCGTGCCCCGGTCTGGGAGGATCCCAAATGCCGCGGAGCAGCTGAGCCCGTGAGCAATGGCCGCTGAGCCTGCGTGTCCAGAGCCTGTGCTCCGCAGAGGGAGAGGCCACAACAGTGAGAGGCCTAAGTACCGCAAAAAAAAAAAAAAGAATTTATGGATAAGAAACATGTAATTCAAACTTGATACTTAAAACATGTAGCTCAGTGTATGAGTTCCTACTCTGCAGAGAATCTACTTTTCTGACACAGTGTTTCTTATATCTCCTTTTTGTTGTCCTTGTCATTCATTATCTTTTCCCCCAGTAAAGGAGATGAAACTGAGATAAAACTTAATGACATTTTTTGGAGGAGTACAGCTTTACAGCCATTCTAAATTTAGCTCATTTGGGAAACTTTTTTTTTTTTTAATTATGAGTTTAAATTTAAAAATTACTGTCTTAAAAGTTTTGACAGAGTTTGAAATTTACCTACCTTTAGTTATATAAGAAAAGTTATTGCCTCAAACTGAAAATGTCACTGTCCTTGTTTCCTAAATGCAGAATATCAGGCATTTTTAACTGATTTACTTCCAAGTAATCAACTAGTAACATAGTCTCTTTAATCCTTTTGCTTCTTCACAGTCTCATTCTACTTCAGAATTTTACGATATTTTACTTGGGGCATTAAAACAGCTGTTTAGTTGATCTTTTTGCCTTTAGTTTTTCCTCTCCCATCTATCCTGCATACTCTTACTAGTTTAATGTCTTAAAATGTCTACTTATCAAGTAAGTTTATTTTTTAAGAGTCTCCAGTGTCTCTCATTGCTAGGAAAAAAATGTTCTAAATCCCAGAGTTAGTGAAAGTCATTCTATTAGGGGTTGAAATAATACCATTCCACCATGCATTTCTCTGATGGTCTGGCTTTATTTTCCTGTGGATAAAGTTCAGAATCTCTTGGGGAGTGGATGGACTGCACCTCCCCACACAATATCCTATAAATATTGGTTCTTGCAAGTAAACTTCTTGCTTAGAAAGCTTAATTAAACAGCACAGATTATTATACATAATAAGCACTCAGTAAATACACATTGAATGAATAAACAAGGTTATATTCTCCAGGAAAATCCCTAACTTAATAAACAGCACACTCTATGACCTGAACTCAGCCTAGGTTCATAAATTTAATATCTGTGGGTTTGGCTGTTTTCAGTTGCAAGTAATATAAGGCAACACATAATGACTTAAAACAACAGTAGCCATCAAAAGAAGAATAGATGTAGGGCAACCTCAGGGTAGATTAACTGAAGGTCTGTATTAGTTAGGATGTATTTGCTATTGCAACGACGACCAAAATAACATAAATCGATTTCTTTTTCATAAAAACATTTGGGTAGATGGCCCAGGGCTTGTATGTTATCTGGAGCCCGGTCTCCTAATAATTTTCCTGTGCCATCCTCTTGTGTTCTGAGATGTCTGTTCCAGGTCTCACCGTTACAGTTCTTCACAGGAAGGAGATGAAGTGGGCAAAAAAAGTACCTGCCCCCTAAATTAAAAAGGGTGTGGAAAATGGTATCTTTAGCTCTTTGTCAAGACATAAATTCTATTGCTATAGAAGAAGCAGATCATAGATTTGGGGGGACAACATACAACAGGTTAAATGACTTCATTGAGAAAACTGGTTCTTTACTTTCTGTCCCCTGGAGACCGGGATAGTCTCTCTTCCAAAAGCACACAGCCACGTGAAAGAGAGAAGATACCTGAAAATATCAGGGTTATGATAGAAAGGAAAAAAGGGGGAAAGGCTGTTGGTCAGACATCCAAAACTTTCTGCTATAATCCTCACTCCTGAATGCACACTTTCTTCTCTAGCCAAATTTGACAATCCATTATTTCATGATCACATTTTACACTAACTCATACTGGTACAGACCCCTGCTTTCTCCCCATGTGGAAAGGTGTTCCTCCACCTTCCAGGCTAAGCTAAGTCTATATTTCTTTTCAAAGATGAACTTTTCCATAAAACCTCAGTATACTCATACAATAGTGGTATATTACCTTAATCCTGTACCAATGTTTTAATATTAAGCATAGAGAGACCTAACTTGCTAATTACATTTTAAAAAATGAATACAATTTCTTAAGGACAAAACATGCTTTATTCTTTGTTTTTCCATAGTTTGTTTTACAGTAACTGGAGCAGGTTCTGATTATAAAGAGCTTACTGTTATTTATGTAGAGTAAATACAGTTGTACCTGGAAACAGGTAAAAGAACTAATGATCTTGCACCTCTCTATCCTCCTGTGAGCCTATGATCTCTTAAAAGATGCTATATTCATAAAATTTGGGGGAATATGTTGTAAAATAACAAAATAAATTCACATTTATTATAATAGAAATTATTTTTAAGACGTTTATATTGTAAGGCTAAAATTAATGATTTATATGGTTAGTGTAAAAATGTACAGTTGTTAGATAGATACAGACCAAAGATACTTGATGATTTTTAATGGAAATTTTGGGCATAATATAGGAGGTATCGTAAATGTATCTGCATTTAAATATTTCCATAAATAAATGCTTGTTGAAGTAGCAGCATCAATATAACATTAGTTTTTATTTTTTTAATTTAATTTTATTTTTTTAATACAGCAGGTTCTTATTAGTTATCTATTTTATACACATCACTGTATACATGTCCATCTCAACCTCCCAATTCATCCCACCACCACCACCCTGCCCCCCCCTGCTGCTTTCCCCCCTTGGTGTCCGTACGTTTGTTCTCTACATCTGTGTCTCAATTTCTGCCCTGCAAACTGGTTCATCTGTACCATTTTTCTAGATTCCATATATGTGCGTTAATATATTTGTTTTTCTCTTTCTGACTTACTTCACTCTGTATGACAGTCTCTAGGTCCATCCATGTCTCTGCAAATGACCCAATTTCGTTCCTTTTTGTGGCTGAGTAATATTCCACTGTATATATGTACCACATCTTCTTTGTCCATTTGTCTGTCGATGGACATTTAGGTTGCTTCTATGACCTGGCTATTGTAAATAGTGCTGCAATGAACATTGGGATGCATGACTCTTTTTGAATTATGGTTTTCTCAGGGCATATGCCCAATAGTGGGATTGCTGGGTCGTACGGTAGTTCTATCTGTAGTTTTTTAAGGAACCTCCATACTGTTCTCCATAGTGGCTATATCAATTAACATTCCCACCAACAGTGCAAGAGGGTTCCCTTTTCTCCACACCTTCTCCAGCATTTGTTGTTCATAGATTTTCTGATGATGCCCATTCTAACCAGAGTGAGGTGATACCTAAACATTAGTTTTTCTGGTTATACAACTATGAAACTAACTTATGTAGTAATGAAATACTAAATTAGTTGCTAAATTATGATAATTTCTCTATATAATTTCAGTATGAACAGAAGAAATATAAGGCAGTAATATATACTCCATGGAGAGTATGCCTTCAAATAAAATTAAAATCTAATTAGGGTGAGAATAAAAGTACCAAAATATTGTTGAGATTGATATTGAAGGTAATGCAGAAGAAAACTCTGCCTTGATAGTGGAAATAGCTCTGAGAGCCAGGAGTATGGAAAATAGCATTTAAGAAACCAAACTTTCTAATTGAATTTCTTGTCTTGATAAGCAAAAATAAAATTGGGAGCCAAGATGAAGGAGAAAAATCATAAATTCAGGAGCTCATTTATGCCGAGATGGTAATTTATAAATTCCAATCGTTCACAAAATATCCTTCAAGTAACCTGCAGTTTTCCTTTCTAAAGTTTAGAACAAGGTGAATGTAATGTCTAAGTATAAAATTTGTACTAATTTAAAAGCAAATTAAGTATCCTAGTATTGGCCTCTGTATAAGAACTAAGAAGGTGGGAAACCTCAGTTGACACAGATTGAGAACAGGGAACTTCATTTTAAGGTGAAATGAAACTACCTTTATAGTCAGTGATCACTTTCTATGAATTACATGAGGTCAAGAGTCAGATTCTGAAATGATTAAACCTACTAAATGAGATTTAAGAAAGATTACTAAAAGATTATTATGTTGTCACTCTGAATGTATCATATTAAAAATTGGTAGGAGAGCCTATGAAAAAAGTACAGTCTCAGGAGAAATGGCAGCATAGATCAAATTTTCCCTTTCCACGTGCTGTCTCCCCTCTGTGCCCTCCGTTCTTGGGCTGTTTCTTCTCGTGGTGTGCTCATTTTTTGAGATTCTACCGCAGTGAACTGGAAATCCCTAGAGACTTGTAATTAAAACCACGGTTCTCTGACCAGCTGCATAAGTATCACCAAGGAGCATCTCAGACTCCACCCCAGACCTAAGGAATCAGAATCTTCATTTTAACAAGATTTTCAAGTGATTCCTTTGCACAGAAAATTTTGAGAAACACTGCTTTTGCATACCAGTATCTTGGGATCTTAGTAACAGCTAGCTTTTCTGATAAACACTCTACGGTTAATTGTGATTTGGTTTTGTAGGAGCCTATTTCTGAAGCCATTGTGCTGGCACTGTGGACTTTACATTGGGTTCTCCAGAACCAAATGTAGTTGTAGGGGTAACACAAAGATTTGATTTGAATTTTATTTAAAACTATCTATTTTATGGGCCTAAATAGAAGACCTAACTAGACATTTCTCCAGAGAATACATACAGATGGCCAACAGGCACATGAAAAGATGCTCGATATCACTAATTATTATAGAAATGAAAATCAAAACTACAATGAGGTACCACCTCACATTGGTCAGAATGGCCATCATGAAAAAGTCTACAAGTAACAAATGCTGAAGAGGGTGTGGAGAAAAGGGAGCCCTCCTACACTGTTGGCTGGAATGTAAATTGTTGTAGCTACTATGGAGAACAGAATGGAGATTTCTCAGAAAACTAAAAATAGGGTTACCATATAATACTGCAGTCTCACTTCTGGGTATATATCTGGACAAAGCTATAATTCAAAAAGATTCATGCACCCTTATGCTCATAGCAGCACTATTTACAATAGCCAAGACATGGAAGCAACCTAAGTGTCCACTGACAGATGACTGGATAAGAAAATGTGGTGTGTATATATATATGTGTGTGTGTGTGTGTGTGTGTGTGTGTGTGTGTGTATACATATACACACACACACACGCATATATACACATATATATATACACAATGGAATACTACTCAGTCATAAAAAAGAATGAAATAATGCCATTTGCAGCAACATGGATGGACCTAGAGATTATCATACTAAGAGAAAGACAAATACCATATGATATCACTTACATGTGGAATCTAAAATACGACACAAATCAACATGTCTAAGAAACAAAAACAGACTCACAGACATAGAGAACAGACTTGTGGTTGCCAGGGGGGAGGCGAGGTGGGGGAGGGATGGATTGGGAGTTTGGGGTTAGCAGATGCAAACTATTATATATAGAATGGATAAACAACAAGGTCCTACTGTATACCACAAGGAACTATATTCAACATCCTGTGATAAACCATGAAGAAAAAGAATGTAAAAAAGAATGTATATACAGTATATGTATAACTGAATCACATAGCTGTACAGCAGAAATTAACATAACCTTGTAAATCAACTATACTTCAATAAAATAAATTTAAAAAAATAAATAAAACTATTTTAATTTTTAAATACTGTAGAGAAAAAGAAATACAGCACCTTCAAAGTGCTTTGAAGACTACCAGTGCATTCAGTTTGCTGTCAGATTAACATTTTTTAGATTTGAAATAAAATTTCTTCCACTATCCCCGTTTAAGTAATTAGTATCCATAGACTAAAAAGTGAGCTGCTACAAACAAATGTGGTACAATTCTGTTTCTTATAGTTGTGAATACCAATTTTCTCAATGCTTTGCAATTAAAATCAAGTACAGAGATAAAAGAGATACTCTGGGTAAAATAAAACTGCACCTGTCATCCATAACCCTGGATAGAGTTGTTGCATCCATCCAAACAGCCACTCTGTTCATACTGATTTTATATTAAGTAATTGTTATATATTTGAATTTCCAAAATATAGCTTTTTGGTTCTAAAGCATTTTGGAAAGCATTGCCACAACGGAAAGGATGATTCCAGCTGAAAGAGTCTCTAATAACAGGGCTACCTCAGAACAGAGTTAATTGAATGCATCACTTCTTCCGGAGCCCTTTGATCACAACAAATTGACACCTGCCAACTTCTCCCCTGTATGTTCCTGATCCTGGTCAAGTAGTTCTCAAGTCGTGGCAGCAAAGTCATTTTGATTAATTTTTTGATGTGAATCTTTCAAGCTAGCACATGCTATGAAACAAATTATACATTTCCTGTGACCTACTAAAATAATTAGTTCACTAGAGCAAGAGTCTGGATTTAAGACTAAAATCGTACATAGGAATAATCTATATTTCTCACAGTAAAAGATATTTTCTCTGAAATTACTTGAGTTCCTTGGTGTAACTTTCTAATGTTGTGTTCATCCATTCCTTCGGTCTGTCAATAGGCATTTACTGAGTGGGCTATATGCCTTGTAATGCTAAGAATCAAAAGCTCAAAATCCCTCACTGTGGAGTCTCAGTTTAGAAGAGACAGATGCTCAAACAAATAATTACTGAACAATGTGATGATGGTATATTGGACATATACAAATGGTTCCTAAAGAGAAGAAATAAATAATTAGGAAGGGGAAAGCTAGGTTAATTCAGATTTTATTTTGCTTGGTAGCTGGTTCTAACATTTTTTTTAATATAGTGATAAAATATTATGGTTTGAAATTATATTTGAATCAATTTGATTTAGAAATAAAACATTTCTCACCATTAGGAATTAAAATGCCAGTAATCAGCATAGGGATAATGTCAATTTAAAAAGATAAATATTAAGAAACAAACATTTAAGATAAAATATTAACATTTTATTTAAATAAAAGATCACTTTTAAAGAAATACTTAATACTGAGTTTTATAAATGTTCAGTTAACCTCACTTGACTGTTAAATGCTTATGTGTGTGTAAGTACACACTAATATTTTTTATCATTTTGACATGGATTTTCTCATTTATGCATTATTTGCAGCACATTTAGATGCCAACCTGGTTTCCCCTGGAGACTCTGTACTACTTCCCTGGAATTAATTGATATAATGAGCTGATGTAAATTACTTTCACTGTTAGGCTGAGTTACTGTTAACCCACAACAACTTAGAAGGCGAATATACCACACAAAGGCATACAAGTACTGAAATCCCAAATTGAGTATCAAAGATGTTTTTTAGCTTTATGTAATTTTGGAGTGTCTGTATCATTGCTTCCCCACATGGTCTGGAGAATCAGGACTCTTGGCTATAAATGCCTTCTGATAAGGCCTATGCCTGGGTACCTGTAGCGGGAAATGGCTCTGGCAATAGACCTGAACAACCCTGGGCCACCCGCCCACTGATCATGGTTCTAACTCTTCCTTCTTGCTTTCCTGCTTTCTCTGCTGGGAAGAGTTTTCAATATTTTAATTATAAAAATGGAACTTCTCTTTTTAAGGCCCAAGCGAAATGCTCTAAGCTTGATTAAGCCCTTTGTTTATAGTCTACCCATGACTACTCTGGTCTCCGCATTTCTGTACGTTTCATATCACTCTGATGACGGATCAGATTCTGCCTAGTATTGTATCTCGCATGAATCTTATCCCCCACCCCCACCTCCACGTATGTTATAGAGTCTTTGGAGAAGAAACATCTCTGTAGCCTGGATAACACCAAGTCCAAATTCATATGGAATAGAACTGCCTATTAAATGTACAGTGAATTTTCCATCCCACCTCCTGAAAATCCAGCATCGTGCTCTCTTATGTTGTATTTCCCCCCCTTATAATGTTCTTCCTCTCATTTTCTTCTCTTAAAATCCTGTCCTCCTAGGCTTAAGCTCTTGAAAGGCAGTGCATAGACTCTTGTTCATTTTCTGTTTCCCACAGTGCTCAGTAATTGTTGGTTGCATGACTAGAGGTTTGCAAAGGGTTGTGGAGGAACAGCATTCCTATATAAGAAACAGAGTTTCCATATATGCCAGACTGAGCTATGCCCTGCTATGGTAGTTTTAGGCATGGCTGATGGTAAGGCAAGAGCAGGGGATGAAGAATAGTATCTCTGAGGCCAGTCCTATTCTATTTTGCAGCAAGACGCTACCAGGGCTTTATGATTATTGGTGTTCAGGGTGTGGCTCTCCATCAAGCAACCTGTGACCCACTATTATGGGTTCTGCCTTTTTAATCTGGGTGGACTTTTCTACTTTAGAGAGTTTCCTATTCAAAGCTAGAAATATTTTGTGAATGCTAATACATAAAGAAGAAAATAATTTGTGCTGTTGAAACAGGAGTTTTCCAGAACAAATTCCAGCTTCGCTATTGCTAGGATACAGGCAGACTATATTTTATTTTATCTTATTTTATTTTTTAACATCTTTATTGGGGTATAATTGCTTTACAATGGTGTGTTAGTTTCTGCTTTATAACAGAGTGAGTCAGTTATACATATATATATGTTCCCATATCTCTTCCCTCTTTGTCACCCTCCCTCCCACCCTCCCTATCCCACCCCTCCAGACAGCCACAAAGAACTGAGCCGGTTTCCCTGTGCCATGCGGCTGCTTCCCACTGGCTATCTACCTTACGTTTGTTAGTATATATATGTCCATGTCTCTCTCTCGCCCTAACACACCTCACCCTTCCCCCTCCCCATATCCTCAAGTCTGTTCTCCAGTAGGTCTCTGTCTTTATTCCTGTTTTACCCCTAGGTTCTTCATAACATTTTTTTTTCTTAAATTCCATATATATGTGTTAGCATACGGTATTTGTCCTTCTCTTTCTGACTTACTTCACTCCGTATGACAGACTCTAGATCTATCCACCTCATTACAAATAGCTCAATTTCGTTTCTTTTTATGGCTGAGTAATATTCCATTGTATATATGTGCCACATCTTCTTTATCCATTCATCCGACGACGGGCACTTAGGTTGTTTCCATCTCCGGGCTATTGTAAATAGAGCTGCAATGAACATTTTGGTACATGACTCTTTCTGAATTCTGGTTTCCTCAGGGTATATACCTAGTAGTGGGATTGCTGGGTCATATGGTAGTTCTATTTGTAGTTTTTTAAGGAACCTCCATACTGTTCTCCATAGTGGCTGAACCAATTCACATTCCCACCAGCAGTGCAAGAGTGTTCCCTTTTCTCCACACCCTCTCCAGCATTTATTGTTTCTAGATTTTTTGATGATGGCCATTCTGACTGGTGTGAGATGATATCTCATTGTAGTTTTGATTTGCATTTCTCTAATGATTAATGATGTTGAGCATTCTTTCATGTGTTTGTTGGCAGTCTGTATATCTTCTTTGGAGAAATGTCTATTTAGGTCTTCTGCCCATTTTTGGATTGGGTTGTTTATTTTTTTGTTATTGAGCTGCATGAGCTGCCTGTAAATTTTAGAGATTAATCCTTTGTCAGTTGATTCATTTGCAAATATTTTCTCCCATTCTGAGGGCTGTCTTTTGGTCTTGTTTATGGTTTCCTTTGCTGTGCAAAAGCTTTGAAGTTTCATTAGGTCCCATTTGTTTATTTTTGTTTTTATCTCCATTACTCTAGGAGATGGGTCAAGAAGGATCTTGCTGTGATTTATGTCATAGAGTGTTCTGCCTATGTTTTCCTCTAAGAGTTTGATAGTTTCTGGCCTTACATTTAGGTCTTTAATCCATTTTGAGCTTATTTTTGTGTATGGTGTTAGGGAGTGATCTAATCTCATACTTTTACATGTACCTATCCAATTTTCCCAGCACCACTTATTGAAGAGGCTGTCCTTTCTCCACTGTATATTCCTGCCACCTTTATCAAAGATAAGGTGACCATATGTGCATGGGTTTATCTCTGGGCTTTCTATCCTATTCCATTGATCTATCTTTCTGTTTTTGTGCCAGTACCATACTGTCTTGATTACTGTAGCTTTGTAGTATAGTCTGAAGTCAGGCAGCCTGATTCCTCCAGCTCCATTTTTTGTTCTCAAGATTGCTTTGGCTATTCGGGGTCTTTTGTGTTTCCATACAAATTGTGAAATTTTTTGTTCTAGTTCTGTGAAAAATGCCAGTGGTAGTTTGATAGGGATTGCATTGAATCTATAGATTGCTTTGGGAAGTAGAGTCATTTTCACAATGTTGATTCTTCCAATCCAAGAACATGGTATATCTCTCCATCTGTTTGTATCATCTTTAATTTCTTTCATCAGTGTCTTATAATTTTCTGCATACAGGTCTTTTGTCTCCTTAGGTAGGTTTATTCCTAGATATTTTATTCTTTTTGTTGCAATGGTAAATGGGAGTGTTTTCTTGATTTCACTTTCAGATTTTTCATCATTAGTATATAGGAATGCCAGAGATTTCTGTGCATTAATTTTGTATCCTGCTACTTTACCAAATTCATTGATTAGCTCTAGTAGTTTTCTGGTAGCATCTTTAGGATTCTCTATGTATAGTATCATGTCATCTGCAAACAGTGACAGCTTTACTTCTTCTTTTCCGATTTGGATTCCTTTTATTTCCTTTTCTTCTCTGATTGCTGTGGCTAAAACTTCCAAAACTATGTTGAATAAGAGTGGTGAGAGTGGGCAACCTTGTCTTGTTCCTGACCTTAGTGGAAATGCTTTCAGTTTTTCGCCATTGAGGATGATGTTGGCTGTGGGCTTGTCATATACGGCCTTTATTATATTGAGGAAAGTTCCCTCTACACCTACTTTCTGCAGGGTTTTTATCATAAATGGGTGTTGAATTTTGTCAAAAGCTTTCTCTGCATCTATTGAGATGATCATATGGTTTTTCTCCTTCAATTTGTTAATATGGTTAATCACATTGATAGATTTGCGTATATTGAAGAATCCTTGCATTCCTGGAATAAACCCCACTTGATCATGGTGTATGATCCTTTTAATGTGCTGTTGGATTCTGTTTGCTAGTATTTTGTTGAGGATTTTTGCATCTATGTTCATCAGTGATATTGGCCTGTAGTTTTCTTTCTTTGTGACATCCTTGTCTGGTTTTGGTATCAAGGTGATGGTGGCCTCGTAGAATGAGTTTGGGAGTGTTCCTCCCTCTGCTATATTTTGGAAGAGTTTGAGAAGAATAGGTGTTAGCTCTTCTCTAAATGTTTGATAGAATTCGCCTGTGAAGCCATCTGGTCCTGGGCTTTTGTTTGTTGGAAGATTTTTAATCACAGTTTCAATTTCAGTGTTTGTGATTGGTCTGTTCATATTTTCTATTTCTTCCTGATTCAGTCTTGGCAGTTTGTGCATTTCTAAGAATTTGTCCATTTCTTCCAGATTGTCCATTTTATTGGCATAGAGTTGCTTGTAGTAATCCCTCATGATTTTTTGTATTTCTGCAGTGTCAGTTGTTACTTCTCCTTTTTCATTTCTGATTCTATTGATTTGAGTCTTCTCCCTTATTTTCTTGATGAGTCTGGCTAATGGTTTATCAATTTTGTTAATCTTCTCAAAGAACCAGCTTTTAGTTTTATTGATCTTTGCTATTGTTTCCTTCATTTCTTTTTCATTTATTTCTGATCTGATTTTTATGATTTCTTTCCTTCTGCTAACTCTGGGGTTTTTTTGTTCTTCTTTCTCTAATTGCTTGAGGTGCAAGGTTAGGTTGTTTATTCGAGATGTTTCCTGCTTCTTAAGGTGGGCTTGTATTGCTATAAACTTCCCTCTTAGAACTGCTTTTGCTGCATCCCATAGGTTTTGGGTCGTTGTATCTCCATTGTCATTTGTTTCTAGGTATTTTTTAATTTCCTCTTTGATTTCTTCAGTGATCACTTCGTTACTAAGTAGTGTATTGTTTAGCCTCCATGTGTTTGTATTTTTTACTGCTCTTTTCCTATAATTGATATCTAATCTCATGGCGTTGTGGTCGGAAAAGATACTTGATATAATTTCAATTTTCTTAAATTTACCAAGGCTTGATTTGTGACCCAAGATATGATCTATCCTGGAGAATGTTCCATGAGCACTTGAGAAAAATGTGTATTCTGTTGTTTTTGGATGGAGTGTCCTATAAATATCAATTAAGTCCATCCTGTTTAATGTATCATTTAAAGCTTGTGTTTCCTTATTTATTTTCATTTTGGATGATCTGTCCATTGGTGAAAGTGGGGTGTTGAAGTCCCCTACTATGAATGTGTTACTGTCGATTTCCCCTTTTATGGCTGCTAGTTTTTGCCTTATGTATTGAGGTGCTCCTATGTTGGGTGCATAAATATTTACAATTGTTATATCTTCTTCTTGGATCGATCCCTTAATCATTATGTAGTGTCCTTCTTTGTCTCTTCTGATAGTCCTTATTTTAAAGTCTATTTTGTCTGATATGAGAATTGCTACTCCAGCTTTCTTTTGGTTTCCATTTGCATGGAATATCTTTTTCCATCCCCTTACTTTCAGTCTGTATGTGTCTCTAGGTCTGAAGTGGGTCTCTTGTAGACAGCATATATATGGGTCTTGTTTTTGTATCCATTCAGCCAATCTGTGTCTTTTGGTGGGAGCATTTAGTCCATTTACATTTAAGGTAATTATCGATATGTATGTTCCTATTCCCATTTTCTAAATTGTTTTGGGTTCGTTATTATAGGACTTTTCCTTCTCTTGTGTTTTTGTCTAGAGAAGTTCCTTTAGCATTTGTTGTAAAGCTGGTTTGGTGGTGCTGAACTCTCTCAGCTTTTGCTTGTCTGTAAAGGTTTTAATTTCTCCATCAAATCTGAATGAGATCCTTGCTGGGTAGAGTAATCTTGGTTGCAGGTTTTTCTCCTTCATCACTTTCAGTATGTCCTGCCACTCCCTTCTGGCTTGTAGAGTTTCTGCTGAGAGATCAGCTGTTAACCTTATGGGGATTCCCTTGTGTGTTATTTGTTGTTTTTCCCTTGCTGCTTTTAATATGCTTTCTTTGTATTTAGTTTTTGACAGTTTGATTAATATGTGTCTTGGCGTATTTCTCCTTGAATTTATCCTGTATGGGACTCTCTGTGCTTCCTGGACTTGATTAACGATTTCCTTTCCCATATTAGGGAAGTTTTCAACTATAATCTCTTCAAATATTTTCTCAGTCCCTTTCTTTTTCTCTTCTTCTTCTGGAACCCCTATAATTCGAATGTTGGTGCGTTTAATGTTGTCCCAGAGGTCTCTGAGACTGTCCTCAGTTCTTTTCATTCTTTTTTCTTTATTCTGCTCTGCAGTAGTTATTTCCACTATTTTATCTTCCAGGTCACTTATCCGTTCTTCTGCCTCATTTATTCTGCTATTGATCCCATCTAGAGTATTTTTCATTTCATTTATTGTGTTGTTCATCATTGTCTGTTTCATCTTTATTTCTTCTAGGTCCTTGTTAACTGCTTCTTGCATTTTGTCCATTCTATTTCCAAGATTTTGGATCATCTTTACTATCATTATTCTGAACTCTTTTTCAGGTAGACTGCCTATTTCCTCTTCATTTGTTAGGTCTGGTGGGTTTTTATCCTGCTCCTTCATCTGCTGTGTGTTTTTCTGTCTTCTCATTTTGCTTATCTTACTGTGATTGGGTTCACCTTTTTGCAGGCTGCAAGTTCGTAGCTCCCGTTGTTTTTGATGTCTGTCTCCAGTGGCTAAGGTTGGTTCAGTGCGTTGTGTAGGCTTCCTGGTGGAGGGGACTAGTGGCTGTGTTGTGGTGTATGAGGCTAGATCTTGTCTCTCTAGTGGGCAGGTCCACGTCTGGTGGTGTGTTTTGGGGTGTCTGTGGACTTATTATGATTTTAGGCAGCCTCTCTGCTAGTGGGTGGGGTTGTGTTCCTGTTTTGCTATATGGTTGGCATAGGTTGTCCAGCACTGTAGCTTGCTGGTCGTTGAGCGAAGCTGGGTGCTGGTGTTGAGATGGAGATCTCTGGGAGATTTTCGCCGTTTGATATTATGTGGGGCTGGGAGGTCTCTTCTTGACGAGTGTTCTGAAGTTGGCTCTCCCACCTCAGAGGCAGAGTCCTGACTCCTGGCTGGAGCAGCAAGAGCCTTTCATCCACTCGGCTCAGAATAAAAGGGAGAGAAAGTAGAGAGAATTAGTATAAGTAGGAGGAAATAGGAAAGAAAGAAAGAAAGAAAGAAAGAGAGGAGGGAAGGAAGGAAGGAGGGAAGGAAGAAAGAAAGAAAGAAGAAAAGAAAGGAAGAAGGCAAGAAGGAAAGAAAGGAGGGAGGGAGGGAGGAGGGAAGGAAGGAAGGAATGAGGGAAGGAAGGAAAAAATACAGAAAGAAAGAAGATACAGTAAAATAAAATAAAGTATAATAAAGTTATTGAATTAAAAAAATAATTATTTAGAGGAAAAAAAAAAGGGAAGGATAGAACCTTAGGACAAATGGTGGAAGCAAAGTTATAGAGACAAAATCTTACATAGAAGCATACACATATACCCTCACAAAAAGAGGTAAAGTGGAAAAAATCATAAAACTTGCTCTCCAAGTCCACCTCCTCAATTTGGGACGATTCGTTGTCTCAAAAAGGGAAGGAAGGAAGGAAAGATAGAAAGAAGGTAAAGTATAACAGAGTTCTTTAAATTAAAATTAATTATTAAGAAAAAAATTAAAAAAAAAAATGGTCGGATAGAACGCTGGGACAAATGGTGGAAGCAAACCTATACAGACAAGATCTCACACAGAAGCATACACATACACATTCACAAAAAGAGGAAAAGGGGAAAAAATCATAGATCTTGCTCTAGAAGTCCGCCTCCTCAATTTGGGATGATTCGCTGTCTATTCATGTATTCCACAGAGGCAGGGTACATCAAATTGATTGTGTAGCTTTAATCCGCTGTTTCTGAGGCTGCTGGGAGAGATTTCCCTTTTTCTTCTTTGTTCTCACAGCTCACAGGGGCTCAGCTTTCGACTTGGCCCTGCCTCTGCGTGTAGGTCGCTGGAGGGCGTCTGCTTTTTGCTCAGACAGGACGGCGTTAAAGGAGCCGCTGACTCGGGGGCTCTGGCGCTCTCAGGCCGGGGGCAGGGAGGGGCACGGAGTGCGGAGCGGTCCTGCGGCGGCAGAAGTCGGCGTGACGTTGCCCCAGCCTGAGGCCCGCCGTGTGTTCTCCCTGAGAAATTGTCCCTGGATCCCGGGAACCTGGCAGTGGCGGGCTGCACAGGCTCCCCGGAAGAGGGGTGGGGGCAGTGACCTGTGCTCGCACACAGGCCCCTTGGTGGCGGCAGCAGCAGCCTTAGCGTCTCCCGCCCGTCTCTGGTTTCCGAGCTTTTAGCCGCGGCTCCCGCCCGTTTCTGGAGCTCCTTTAGGCAGCGCTTTTAAAACCCCTCTCCTCGCGCCCCAGGAAACACAGAGGCAAGAAAAGGTCTCTTGCCTCTTGGGTAGGTCCAGACTTTCCCCCGGACTCCCTCCCGGCTATCCGTGGCGCACTAACCCCTTCGGGCTGTGTTCAAGCCGCCAACCCCAGTCCTCTCCCTGCGCTCCGACCGAAACCGAAACCGAGCCTCAGCTCGCAGCCCCGCCCGCCCCCGGCGGGTGAGCACACGAGCCTCTCGGGCTGGTGAGCGCCGGTCGGCGCCGATCCTCTGTGCGGGAATCTCTCCGCTTTGCCCTCCGCGCCCCTGTTGCTGCGCTGTCCTCCGCGGCTCCGAAGCTCCCCGCTCCGCCTCCCGCAATCTCTGCCCGCGAAGGGGCTCCTAGTGTGTGGAGACCTTTCCTCCTTCACGGCTCCCTCCCACTGGTGCAGGTACCGTCCTTATCCTTTTGTCTCTGTTTATTCTTTTTTCTCTTGCCCTACCCAGGTACGTGGGGAGTTTCTTGCCTTTTGGGAGGTCTGAGGTCTCCTGCCAGCGTTCAGTAGGTGTTCTGTAGGAGTTGCTCCACGTGTAGATGTATTTCTGGTGTATCTGTGGGGAGGAAGGTGATCTCTGCGTCTTACTCCTCCGCCATCTTGGAAAGAGAGAACCCAGGCAGACTATAAAACAGTGCCCTGCAAGCAGTGGTTCAGATATCCATAGCTCCTGTTTATTGGCCCTCTATTTCTTGCCTATTAATTATCTACTTTATGGACATTACCTCCTAATCTCAAAACTGTTGGGTTGTCCAGAAAGTTCATTTCCATAAGATGTTAAGGAAAAAACAAATGAACTTTTTGGCCAACCCAATACTTATCAGATAGGTATAATTACTCCATTTTTCAAATGAGAAAATTGAGGATCAGAAAGGTTAAATTACATCATCAAAGCTGGCTGTTAAGTAAATAAAAAGACAAAAATTTGAACACAAAACCTGCATTTTCCCCCTATATTATACTTGCTGCCTCCTTATAAAGGTGGCTTTCATTAGCCGGCGGGGCATGGGAGGAGGGGTAAGGAAGACTGAGAAATCTTGCCTTATGAGGCTAGTATATTCTCATTGCTGTGGCATTATTTCAGAAACTCATATTGCTATGAAAAAAAAAACAACTCAGCATTACCGCTTTCTGACTTGGTACTATTGGCCTTGATAAAGGATAGTACAGGAAACAAGATGGCTAATGTTTTGTCTCTCGCCAGAAGGAAATTTAGCTAGTGTCTTTGTTTTTTTTGCAAAAGGAAAATAAAATGAATCTGTGATGTGCAAATGAATCTCTCAGCTGTTTGTTAATTTCTACTGTTTACTCAAAAATGGGGAACACCAAGCCTGTGATACATCATCTTTTGTGCACTTGGCACCTTCCATCATGAATCATATTAATCTGCTTAAACTAACAAGGATTAATTGCCTTGGTAAGGCAACCTGGCATTGAAATGATATATTGCCCAGACAGCTTGGAATTTAGCCAGTCATAAATCTCATTTGTTTGTTGGTTTATTTCTGTTTGTCTCTTTCTCTGACAGATGTGTGCCCAATCACTGTGAGCATGGTGGGAAGTGCTCGCAAACGTGGGACAGCTTCATATGCACTTGTGATGAGACGGGATACAGTGGGGCCACCTGCCACAACTGTGAGTGCCAATTTATCTCACTTTAAACTTGTAATTGCATGAGAATCCTAGGTCTTCAGCTATGCTTTAAAGCTCAGCAACCTGAATAATCCACATAGTAAATCACTTGATTCTGAAGAACCCAGATTTCACTGTTGCTTTTCTAGAATAGTATTCTAGTTGTCAAAATATATTCTCTCAAGCCTAATGACTCAAAAAGAAGGACCAACGTTTCCGAAGCTCCATAAACATGTAGTTGAGATTGGAATGCTGTTCTTGGATGTGCCTTTATGTGTCTAAGCCACATCTGTCTGGATAGATTGGAAAATTGTGTTAGTATGATATCTCTGACTGGATACTCATTTATCAGTTCATCAGAGAGGCAGACAGAGTGTAATTTGAACATTTAGTTTCTGGATGATAGTTGTCTCAGCGCTCTTTTAGAACTATTTGGCCACATTTTTTAGATCAGAAAAATGAGCTGGAAAGTGTAAGAAAGTCCATTGAAGTTGTATATGTAAAATAAAAATGCAAGAAGGCAAATTTTTTTAAATATTAAAAAATAAAAAGCATGCAAAAATGTTTTTTAGAACACAGATGTGCCTTGTTTTACATAATAGCTTTTCCCTGAAAAGTTAAATAAAAATTATATTTTTATAATTCAAAGATTATTAAAAAATGAATATTAACTTTATAATTGTAATGTTAATTTTCCAATAATGCATAGCGCTTTTGAAGACAGATTTGCCATAAAATATATAGTTGAAAGAAGAAGGTCATCTGTTATGTAGCATGAATGTGTGTGTGTGTGTGTGTGTGTGTGTGTGTGTGTGTGTGTGTGTGTAAGAAGAAAGGAAGACAGAGATTCAGTCTTCTTCAGTCTTCTCTCCGTATGAAAATCTAGTATCTAAATCCTCTAAGTATACAGAGTGCTTTCTCTTCATTTCACTTTTAGAAAATAATAACAAGCAAAATATTATTAGAGTTCTGGGGACAGTAAAAATGTAATACCGTTCTCTGAGACTTTTCATATCATTATTTGTAGTAATGTACAATAAGACATTGAGTTCAGCATATATTGTAAGACCTCAACTAAGAAAAAAAAATTGTAATTTATTTTATTAATTTGTTTAGGAGGGTATTTTAAAACACCAAGAGACAAAAAGAACTAGAAAAATTAACATTAATAGGGTGATATAAAAGAGTTAAAACAGACACTTAGTAGATTCATCAACTCTACAGTATTTATATATAGATATGTAAAAAAGTATTTTAATGAATAAAGAACCGAAGTGATTGATATTAAAATTAATTAGAATTAAGGAGTTATGACTAAAATTGTACCCTTCCAATCACATCAAAATATTAACTTTCATCATATGACATTCATTGTATGATACATAATGCTTGAACTAAGTAACTTATATGAAACAAAGTGCCTTCACCAGTAGAATTTATATAATATGTTATAAACACCACCTTTAACTATCACAATCTTGTTTCTGAGAATGGAAATTCTAACTAAAGGAAAGAACAAGAAATTGGTGGTGGTTACAAGTGTTTCCTATCTCAGCGACCACTTTTATATTTAATGTAAAAGCAAATAATTTTTTTAATAATTGCTTCTTTCATTGAATACACAGCAAAGAAAAAAGACATTTAAACATATTAAATTAAAAACAATTTAAAATATATGCCAGTAGTTGAATAGTTGTTTTTTTTTTTAAAGCGTTAACAACTCCAAGTATTAGAAATGTCCTAAGTGTGGTTAGATTTGGCTCTTGTGGGAAGTTATAAATGTAAAAGAGGGAAATTATCTCTTCCCTGCTGCTTATTCCACTTTTCCTTTATTTAATTTTTGTGTGTATGAATATAGAATCATTCATTTTAACAATGAAAGCCTGATCGCTCATTGTCTTCCCCAAATAAGGCCAAAATGTTGAAAATCATGTGTGTGCATAAATAGAGGTTAGAAGACCATAGTGCAGAATTCAAGAAAGGATTGATTGGACACAATTTTGTTGTGAAAGATATATCTTGCGGGTTGTAGAAGGCACATGCTTCCAAATAAGGTAAAAGACTTGATATATCTCTTAGTTACTCCCATGAATTAGTTAAAAATTGGGAGGGTCTGGCCCAGCACATAATACTGTGAAAATTATATATTATATGCTATTCAGTTTGATACAGAATGAACAATTTGGCATTTTTACGTAGTCAGTGACTGCATGGGCTTCTGATGCTGCCTGTGAGGTCACCATGCTGGGTGCCTTTGCAGGAAGTCATTCTCTTCTCTTGGACTTCCTTAATTCCTCTGTCGACTAAATGCCTCCTGAGCTCTCTAACAGTTCTGAAATCCAAGGAGCTGAGACTTCCAGTTGCTTATTCTGTGTTCTGTGGTTTTGACCTTTGTTAGCATTATTAAATTTTTACCTCATTATTTTCAGTGAAAGACCAAGTGTCCCTTTTGTAAAGGAACTATGGTAATTTTAAAATAGTACTAGTTTAAAAAGGTAAAGAACAGCTAACTAAAATCTGAAGTTTAGTGAAACTAAATATTTAGGAGAGCTTCAAACATTACAATTAGGCTGCTAGCTGTTTAACACGTTTTCTTCCCTGGTCCAGGCTTGGCCGGGGTGAGAAAGCTATTCCTTGCGTGATTGTCCAGTCTGGGTTTTAGTCCAAGATGGAGGCCCGAAGCCCTTCTTTGACAGGTCACACTGCCTGAGTTTGAACTTGGATGACTTACTTGTAATTGTGGGCACTAAAACCATTTGAGCTTCATTTTTCTCCTTTGTGAAATGAGAGTAATAACAGCACCACCTCATAAAGCCATTGTGAGATTAAATGAGATGATTTGTGGAGAACACTGAGAAGGGCTTTAGCATATGTTAGTACTCAGTAAATTATTGCCACTTCATCCCATTCAGAACAATCATCCCTTTGCTCTGAATTTCTATAGAAATAGTTGTCCATATCACACAATTTGTCACTTAATTTCATGCTGCCATTCATTGTTTGCTATCGTTTCCATGGCAGATTTGAGCTTGAAGTGAATGATTGGTTTCCATAGGGTTTTGTTTTTCCAGAAGAATTGAAGAACATTAAAAGTGATCTGGGTATGTCCTAGACCTATCTGTTTATTTATTTGTTGCTTATCCATGGAGGAATTAATTTTCAAGTGAATTCTATACAGGGCTCAGAGGATTGTCATTTACAAACCACTCCCATGAGGAGACAGGGTGTCATCCTTTGGGTGAGGAAATCCTGCAAGAAAAGCCACAGATTGAAGGAAAGGGAGAGACAGTTTTTCATGTTCAAAAACTAAGGAGGCTAGTTTGTGAAAAAATGCAAATACATTACATTCTTGCAGTTGCATACCTTAAAAACTTCCTTATGCAGGTATTCCATTCTCAATTTCTAAGAACTGACTAGTAGCATATCAAAACATAAAATCATGACACAGAGACACAGAGGGTAGAATGATCATGTTAAATAGTTTATTTGCTTTGTTACATTGACTTATCCCTACTTCATTCTCCCCAAAGTGTAAGAAATTGTCTTTATTTTGAGCAAAACTTCATGTTTATAGCTGTAGTATTTTTCTCTTAGTAGTGATAGATAGACCCTTTTCAGTAGATCTCCAAGCTCACGTTCCAGTACCTCAAATGCTTTTTAGGATCTAATTATCTTCTCATTTTTTTCACCTGTGTTCTTTACACTTCATAATTATGGCTCTGGTTTACATAAATTAATTCAAAAACCTATCCCTTATCCCAGGGCTTAGCAGATATTTTTTCTCATGCTGCTGGGGTCTATCTTTGACCTCAGTCATTTTACATATACTATTAGTCCCCTATATGGAAATGCCCTAAAAATCCCCAGGGTATCCTCAATAATTTGAAACCTTTTCACTATTTTCACAAGTGCAAGAGGATATTTGACAAATATAAGCAATGTTTTGGGGTGGAACTCTATAAGAATTACTAGTTGCCAGACCTTCATTCTGAGAGAAAATATTTTTCCAGATATCTTTTTATTAAAGGGGGGACTTTCACCTTGCCCAGATATACAGACATGACTGTTTCCAGAGGAAGTAGGAGGAGGTAAGTTAGATGACCTATGAAGATCTCTTCCAATTTTAAAATTATGTGATTTCTGAATTCTGAAATACTAAGAAGAAACAGGGATTGATGTTGCCACAGAAATGCAGAAGTAAATTTTTCACCAGCCAGATTTAGAAGAAAAATTGAAATTTAAAAGGAAACTATTCTACATTCTGTAGTCTGGAGCTATGACTCTGGGTCTATAAATTTGTAAACCATAAATTATACTGCACCTTATTACGGCACACAAGAAAAGTGAAGTGGATTTCAATAGCTCACACCATGTTATTTATAATCCATTATACCCATAAGTAACTTAATTCAAAGTATAATTTTTTAAAAAGAAATTATTCCTACCTGCTGAAAGTCACACTAACCTAGGACATAAAAACATAGATTTATTGGCACAAGGAAATATGGTCCCCCACATCCATTTGGAACTACCACAAACTTAGACACCAATGAAGACAACTTGGAATTTGACCATTGCTACCAAAAAAACAAAAACAAAAAGGGCAGTCATTGGGTGGAATCATGGCCTTATGGAATTGGAATCCATCCTTCAGCTCTAAGTTCAATTGGCTTACAAGGTCCTACTTGGTATGGCTGTGTCTTTAACCTGGTTTTCAGCCATACTCTTCCTCCCTGTCTCCCCTCTAGTCCCACTGGCCTCCTTTCAGTTTTCCATACTTGCGTGGTACCCTCGAACTGTTCCCTCTCCCCTTCTACTGCCACGACCACAGGACTTCTGCACATCCTCCCTCTCTGCTTTGCTTGGCATGTTCCTAGTCATCCTTCAGATCTCAGCTCAGTAGTCACCTCCTTAGGGAAGCTTTCCATGAACCCGTAATTAGGTCAAATCCTCTTATTTCAAGACATATATCTTCCTCTTAGCCTTGGTGATGGCTGTGATTTTGCATTTATCATTTGTGATTCTTTAATAATATCTGTCTTTTCCACTAGACTATAATATCTGAGAGGAGATAGTGCCAGGTTCTGTCCACCATTTTATCCCCAGACCCCACCCAGCATATAATATGTGCTCAGTGAATATGCACTGAATCTAAGAGTGAATAAATGACAGATAACCTAAGAAGCATCAAGAGCTTTTTAAAAATCAATGTCCTTTATCCAAATTTATGAAGGTTGTAAAGCTAAGAAGAGAGAGTAAAGCCAAAGGGAAAAAAGAAAACAGAAAAAGGAGGGTAGAGAATAAAAGATGCATTAATTCAAAGCAGAGGGCGCAGTGATAGACGTGACAGCACAGACAATCACAAGAGGTGTAGAGTTTTAAGAAATTATATGGACAGAGTCAATATATGGGCACACAAACCCACACGTTTCAAATAATCTTTGAGGAAAATATTGTCATGTTAAGGCACCATTCGTTAAAGTAACTTGTGAGACTATATAGTAATAGTGGCAAAATAAGTTGCAACGACAACAAAAGATCTTAGATAACATAGTGCAGTCAACTCCTGTGTGGCTGATTGTATGAGCTGTTCTAAAATAAATATAAGAGGGAGAGGATATGGGGATGTATGTATACGTATAGCTGATTCACTTTGTTATAAGTATACGTATAGCTGATTCACTTTGTTATAAGTATACGTATAGCTGATTCACTTTGTTATAAAGCAGAAACTAACACACCATTGTAAAGCAATTATACTCCAATAAAGATGTTAAAAAAGTTATATTAACAGGATTTGAACTTACACACACACACACACACACACACAAATAAAATAAAACAAATATAGATGTGTTTAAATACTGACCATCTAGTGAATGATAAAAAACTGTTTAAACTTGGTATGAAATTTGAATAAGATGAGCATAATCCTTTGATTTTCATGTAATATCATGTGTGTGTTCTTACTACAGTAGAACTGTGGAAAAGAACTCAGGGTTTAAATCAGATGATCTACTGTGAAGCCCTCAGGCTATCTGGCCAGCGGTTTTTCTGTCATCAGCTGAGCGTGCCTAGTGTAGGGCTGTACCCTCTCCCATTCCTCCAGCCCTCTTAGCACATTTGTGTGGATTCCACCTACACCCCTGGAGGGTGAGGTCAGCTCTCCCATTACATGCTGTTAGTTACAGGTCACTAATAGCAATTAAACGAGAAGCACTGGGTTTAATACACTTCCTCCTCGCCTCCTTTATTTCCCCCTCTGGGCTGCCCTGGCTTTGTGCTTTGACAATCACTTAACCTCTCTGAACTTGTTTCTTCTGGGAGATTCAATGAAATATTGTCTCTTAAAGTGCTTTGTAAATATAGAAAGCATCCTAGATCTTGTTGTAACTTTTATTGCACTGCGAAGTCTTAAAAAACAGCCAGCCAAATTTTTGTCTGCTTATAAGTAGCTTAAGGATACAGAGTACTGATACAGTTGATTCTCAAAGAAAAGATCAGAGAGTGTCTAAATATTTTAGCCAATACTCACTGAAAAGATAAAAGGCTGTATTAGCAAATATAATGGCTACCCAGGCTGATTTATATGAACAGGGTGAATCTGCTGTTTCTAATCTAGACATGGCACTAAGTAGCCAGACTGTGCCTCTTTGTTATCAAGTGAACGATTGCCAAATTCTTCCCATTTTACCTCCCTCTCATCCCCCCCTCTCCATTCCTACACCATGAGCTACTTGATATGCTCAGTGTGTCCTTGTCATTTAGAGAGTGACTGTGGTGCCGTGGGACACCAGGGTTCTGATTCCCACCATCATTTGTTCATTCATCAGTATGTTGAGAGCTGATCCTGTCCTGCATATAGGACAGGTGTGGAGTGTGGAGATGAGAATGGAACAAGGCAGGGATACTAGAATAGAGTGTTGGACAGCCTCCTCCAAAGAAGTGCATAATTGCATTAAAAATAAAAGTCCTTATAATCTTAATTCATTTTCATATCCCTGGTTCATTGGGATTGTGAGCTGAGGGTAAATTGTACCATGTGCTTACCTTTTACAGTCTAGGTTGGTAATTTTCATGTTTACAAAATATTTATAAATGTAATTATATGGGAAATTATTTAATGCTATATCACAAATTCTTTATGTTTTTAAGCAATCGTTTCATCTTTTCAGAGGTTATTATCAGATTATTTACTTGTTTATTTCTGTTTTTTGTCTGATCAGATTGGCAGAGAGAAATCAGGGTGAGGAGGCTGCAGCTTCAGCATGGTGCTGGGTAGAGAAAGCAGTTATCAGTAGAATATGTACAATTACAATATTAGCAAAAGCTAGTGCTTGGCTGTGTGTATTCTCTAGCTGAGAAGCTCACTTTCTTACCAGAGCTGCAGCATTTGGGGAAAGAGGAAAAATGACAAATGCTGTCACTTCCTGAAACCACACTTAATTAGGAAAAGAAACAATCATCCCAGCATCTCCTTTGCTCACATTCTCACCTGGCCTCTGTAAATAAAGTAAGGTGGAGAGAAGTGAGGATTGCTATCTGTATAGAAATGTTGGAAGGGGATTTAGAGGCCGTTCTCTCTTTCAGCTACAACCAAATAAATTACATTGGATTAAAATAGTGCAGGTCGGGGGCTTCTCTGGTGGCACAGCGGTTGAGAATCTGCCTGCTAATGCAGGGGACACGGGTTCGAGCCCTGGTCTGGGAAGGACCCACAAGCCGCTGAGCAACTGGGCCCGTGAGCCACAACTACTGAGCCTGCACGTCTGGAGCCTGTGCTCCGCAACAAGAGAGGCCGCGATAGTGAGAAGCCCGCGTACCACGGTGAAGAGTGGCCCCCGCTTGCCACAACTAGAGAAAGCCCTCGCACAGAAACGAAGACCCACAGCAAAAATAAATTAACTAATTAATAAAATAGTGCAGGTCATTTGGAGAAACACAGCCCAAGCACCTTTACATTTCTAAGGCACCCCAAATTTCAAATTAATCCCCTCTTTCATGCCTTGCTTTGGAAAGATGGCTAAGATTAAACATAGAAAGAAAGGATTTAATTTCAGTTTTACAAAGACTCTTTCAATAGTTTCAAACCTATATCTTTCTCTTGGAATAAAGAGCCTTTGCAAAAAGTTGATCTGCAAATGCATATTGAAAAGCAGACTGCTCTACCAACAGAGGAGCTGTGAACCTGTGAACTTCTCAGAGGTGATAAAATGCCAGAGCCAGGTCTTGAAGGAGTTGACATTATTCATTCAGTTCCCCTGTGACTATCTCATCCAAGGTTCAGAGTGAGGAGAAAAAGGGATAGAAAACACCCACCTCTGTACCTTTGCCAAGTTCCATTAGGGGGAAGAAATCTGAGGGAGGGAGGGCTGTTTAATTGAAAGATAAGGAAGGAAACTTCTGAGATGTTTATATCCACTCAGAGCACAAGAAAGGAGAATTAGGGCTTCCCTGGTGGCGCAGTGGTTGAGAGTGCGCCTGCCGATGCAGGGGACACGCGTTCGTGCCCCGGTCCGGGAGGATCCCCCGTGCCGCGGAGCGGCTGGGCCCGTGAGCCATGGCCGCTGAGCCTGCGCGTCCGGAGCCTGTGCTCCGCAATGGGAGAGGCCACAGCAGTGAGAGGCCCGCGTACCGCAAAAAAAAAAAAAAAAAAAAAAAAAAAAAGAAAGGAGAATTAAAGTTAAAAGCACTATGTGCCTCTCCTTTGATCCATCTGACATTTCCCAAATCAAACTTTTTTTGCTTTCATATTGACATTAGTCACTGTGCTCCTATTGCAAGTCTTCAGCTTTACAAGCTTGGTGTATAGGAGTATCTCTAACTCATAGACAGTTTCAATTCATTCAGTAATATTATGTCTATTTTGTGTGCAGCACACTATGTGGATGCAAAATTACAGACAAGAGCCCATTTCCTTAAGTAGATGAGGTAGTTAGAAAAGGAAGCAGGACAAATATTCAGGAAACATTAATATATTAGTAGATGTTTATGTGCCAAACTGGTGTAAAGGCTAGTATGTATATGTAATAGGAGAGAGAGAACAATGCAGCCAAGATGGTCAGGAAGGGTTCAAGCAGGAACTGAACACTGGCTAAAGTCCTTGTTTTTTGGGGAATAAAGATTGGGACTGGCAGAGTCCAAGGCAGAAATAAACATGGAGTGTGGAGAAGCATGCTTGTGAGGAGACCCAGCTTTGGAGTCCTCAAACCTCAAGGGGAATACTCACTTAGATTTTTACATGTCATAGGATCCTGGGGAAGTTGCTAAATCTCCCAGATTAGCACCACCCTGTTTGAATGGTGTGCTGCAGCCAGGATTGTTAAGTATTCTGGAACTTTGTGAGCTGGTTGTTAAAGCTTGGTACCTTGAACCAGGTACAGTGGGAGAATTTACCCCATGGAACTTGACAAACCCTACAAATACGAACTTTTTTTTTTTTTGTAAAACTGGTTTACCAGAATATCATTGCCCTGTTTCATTATTAATAAAATGAGAATAATAGTATCTTCTATCAGTATTGTTGTGAAGGGTACAGATAATGTGTAAAATGTCTAGCATAGTTATAATCAACACAGGTGGTTCT
Source organism: Lipotes vexillifer (assembly GCF_000442215.2). Classification (NCBI taxonomy): domain Eukaryota; kingdom Metazoa; phylum Chordata; class Mammalia; order Artiodactyla; family Lipotidae; genus Lipotes; species Lipotes vexillifer. The sequence continues at coordinate 607,260 of NW_006775864.1, forward strand.
CCAGAGATGATAGCTACAGTTACAAATGTAACACTTTGAAGAGACTTCCCAGCAAAGGAGCAGCAGGATGTGGAGTCCAGTAGGTGGATTGAGATGTGGCCAGAGGACAGTGGCCTCTCGGTACCTCGGTTCTGAAGTATGGCTTCAGACGTGATTCTTCATCACTCATTTTTACTGTGAAACATATTTACTTTTATTCTTTAGACGAAAAGAGTTGAGTTTCCCTCGCCAAGTCAATCCATAAATGACTTTAAAGTCTGCCTAACAGACTGTTGACTTACAGTGATCTCTGAACTAAGGAGAACTTATAAGACTATTGAACAATGTTTGGAGAACATTTATAAAGAGCCATTGGATTACGTGGCGTCACTTCAGCGGTCGTTTCTTTTACTGAAAATGACAGAAATGTTTTTGCATTACTAGAGTTTGCCTCAACTATTTAGGATGTAATATAATGTTAGGCAACAACTGATGAAGACAAAACTAATTTTAAGGTTACTTTGTGGTTGTTAACCTAAATCTAAAGAATGAAAAGCTTTCTTCCTTCAGGAACTCCTCCAGCTGCGACCCAGCTGTGTCAAATTTATACTCCTTAAATTTCAAGACACCTGGCTTTGTTTGCCAAGCTCTTTGTGAAAAAACTACTCAATAATAAATCTCGTGATGTTTTTATTATTAATTTTTATTGACGTATAGATGCTTTACAGTGTTGTGTTAGTTTCTTGCTGTACAGCAAAGTGAATCAGTCATACATATACATACATCCACTCTTTTTTAGGTTTCCTTCTCAGGTCACCACAGAGCATTGAGTAGAGTTCCCAGTGTTATACAGTAGGTTCTCATTAATTACCTGTTTTGTACATAGTAGTGTATATATATCAGTCCCAATCATGGTTTTTTTTTTTTTAACACTCACATGATGAAAACCTGAAGAATGCATTATTGGTTCCTGTTTCTATCTTTACAAAATGGTGGTGAACAAAGAGCTCTCCATTTCTTTTCTTTTCTTATTATTGTTGCATTCTGCTTTTCTTCCTCCTTTCTACTCCCTCCTGGCAAAAGTGTTGAGAACAGTATAGTTCAGATTGCTGGAATCTGGAGTGAAAATGTCCATCCACGCAAATAATGTTCTTCTATTATATTTGTTGTAAACAGCTAATTCTGTTAAAAGCAAAAGTTTCCCATGGAAAGTGCAGCAGTTTCCAAGAAAATTTTGCTGGTCCACATTTTGGGTGTTCTCATATCTGACTGCTTCCAAATTCTAGTAAAATGTTTTATTTGAAAATCTTTTAGTCAGGTAAAAGTGAAATACTCTAAATGTATATGGATTTTCCCTTAAAAACCGTGGTCTGATTTTCAAGTATAGCAAGGAAAAGATCTAATGGCTTGTAGCTCCTTTGTCTCACAAGGTAACTTTGTTCCAGAGCTGCCGTGGTGGCTCCAGTCTGCAAAATATGCCAACACTAGTCCTGAAACACCTTTCTTTTTTTTTTTTTTCTTTCCTGCGGTACGCGGGCCTCTCACTGTTGTGGCCTCTCCCGTTGCGGAGCACAGGTTCCGGACGCACAGGCTCAGCGGCCATGACTCACGGGCCCAGCCGCTCACGGCATGTGGGATCTTCCCGGACCGGGGCACGAACCCGTGTCCCCTGCATCGGCAGGCGGACTCTCAACCACTGCGCCACCAGGGAAGCCCGAAAGACCTTTCTTGCCATCACAGATGCCAGCACTAAGTGCCAGACAATGTTGACACCTACAAAATTGCTGTCATTATTCATTAGCAGACATCAAAATGTCCTAATAATACTCTTCCATTATCCAAGCCTATTGAGACATCAATTAACCATGTCTTGCTTGCCAAGTCATGTGATCAATGTTCTCTGTGCTGGATAGGGGCAAGTGAAGCCATCCAGTTAGACTGGATAAAGAAACACCTCTATGGGCTTCCCTTCCTTCACCTCTATATGACTTCCTGAATGAATAAAACCTGAATTTTGTTGGGCCAGATTGATTCTTCTGAAAGTTTCTACAGTACCTGGAGCAAGGTGAATGGAACAAGCTTGGTTAATTCATTGTCCAAAAGGACTATTTTTTCCTTTGTATAATTCTTTAAATCAAGCTGACTTAAGCCATGTGAGAGAGAAGAAGCTATCCTGAACTTCCACAGGAGAGAAACAACCAGTAATGGAGCCTGTCCTGCCTTCTCATGACATAATAGCAGCTCTGGGAGAAGTACTGGAGTTGTACATACCTTAGATGCCTCGAGGAAGGCAGGTAGGAAACTCCAGGCGGCAACACTGCTTCCTAGTTAGCCGTTAGAGCATCTACTACTCTGTGATAAGGGCACCTACTGGGAAAGCCTGAGCTGTAATAGAAATCTCTTCTCACCTGGCCATGTAGCTGATGAGCCACAAGGCCAGTCGTCCAAAGAGTGCTGAAGTGAAACGGGGACCAGGAGAGGAAGCAGGATCAGTGGTGGGTGACAGAAGTGCAGTGACTGCAGAACAAATCCTCCTCTTCTCATCAACACTGAATCCACCGCTTAGGACATGCTTTCCACCATCACCAGATAAAATGTGGTATCAATCCTGTCTTGCAACTTTTGCTTTGCCTCAGTGCCATTGCCACAGCTCCAGTGAAAGTTGTCATTTTCACCCAGCTTTATTCCAACAGCCTGAACTAGGTTTTTGGGCTAACATGTAGTTTAGAAATAAAAATAATGATACAGAATGACTCATAGGGCAGAGATAGTATGGAAGACAGATTTGTAGAGGAGCATTTGAATTGCTGTTCGCCATCACAGAAGAAAGTTTACTAATAGACAGCATTTTCCCCTATCCCTTATACCTACAGATTAGATTTTGAAAGACCTTATACATAATAAAAGCATATTTCTTTAAAACCCAAGTAATTTATTTACTATATAAAAAATTCTAAGGGGCTCTGAATTAGTTCAGTTTTCATTCAAATTGGTACTTCCTTTTCCTACTTGTCTCACCCTATGCTTCTCATGTACCACCTATCTTAAGATGAAATAAATGAATATCAGGCCCTAAATTCTACCACATGTGGTTCCTTAGCCAGGGAATGGGTTCACGTTGACACTTGACTCATCAATTTCACATGTGGTAATCAAAAAAAAAAAACAAATTTAATCCGTACAAACCGTAATTTTCATGCTAGGATCATTTAGATTCCAGCAGTCTTTCTGTTGGTTAGTTTAAGAAAATTGTGTCTCCATTGTGCTTTTTCAATGAGGATCCCCGTGAAGAATCATACTTGAATCTTGAGGAACTTTTTGCTTTTCGTGAGTGCAACCAACAGAACTTTGATAGTTGGGAAGATGAGCTTGTTGTCCATAGACTTAAAAAATTAAGAATAAATATACAAAGTTTGAGAAGGGGTAGGTTAGTAGATACTTTGAAATATTTATCGATGTCATAGTATATTAAGATTAGAGATTATGCCTAAAAAATAAAGTACATGTCCTGACATGCTGCCTTCTACAGTCATCTTATCAAGAGGTGTGCAACCACCCTAATTTCCTGAATTTTGTCCCAATTCTTTTCCCCAGAATGTGGCTACCTGCTACCTGTCAACTAAAAAAGGAAGACTTCAAGCAGGGGTGGCTGGAGGAGGGAATGTGGAGGGAGGCTTGTTAGAGTGGATGGAGAGAGAAGGATGAGTGTTTCAACCTTTGAACTGCAAGGTTGATTGCACAGAGTTTCCAGCTCCCTTGCTTTCTACACCGCGATCTGTGGATGGAGAGGTGGCTTTGTGCATATTTCTGGTAACCCTAGAGATCATGTAGATGCAGTTTAGAAGTAGGAATTTATTTTTAAAGTAAGTTTACTTCCTGCCTTAGGTTTAAATATATACTTAGGGCCAAAAAGCATTTTTAAAGTGAAGTCAAGGGCTTCCCTGGTGGCGCAGTGTGAGAGTCTGCCTGCCGATGCAGGGGACACGGGTTCGTGCCCCGGTCCAGGAGGATCCCACATGCCACAGAGCGGCTGGGCCCGTGAGCCATGGCCGCTGAGCCTGCACATCCGGAGCCTGTGCTCCGCAATGGGAGAGGCTGCATCGGTGAGAGGCCCGCGTACCGCAAAAAAAAAAAAAGTGAAGTCAAGAGGATAGTGTTTTTTCTCAGCAAAACCAGAACAAGATTTAAAAATAAAAGCAAAAACAAAGCCAAAATTTTTTTTTAAATGGCAGTAAGCAAGAGTGACTGGCATAATTTCTCTTTTGGAATAGTTTATGGATAAAGATGGGGCATGAATTATAGGCTCTATAATCTATCACAGCATTTACTCTTTTCTCTTTGATGAAGGACATTCTATTCATAAGAAATAATGAGAAGTTTACAAATCAGGTATTAAAACTTATCAAAGACAAAGGCACAGACATTCTTACATTAAAACTATTAATGGATAAACAGACCAGTCAGGTTTCTAACAAATCACCTACAATACAAGAGGTAAACACATTGACAGCTCTTATACTAGATAGATCTCAAGTAGAAATCAAATCAAGTTCTACACACTTATTGAGGCATACTTCACACCAGCCCCCATCTGTGTCAACAATAACTGCCTTACACTGAAATAATCTCTCTCACAACCAACTATGACTTTCTCAGGGCACTGAGCATGTCATTTTCATCCACACACTCGTTGCTCAGCACCTGGTAAGTATTAAACACATGTAAGAGCAACTGCACTGTGATTGTGTCTGTATGTGCACACGCATACACGTGCACACACACATATAGCATACCTTGAACGACTAAGAAGACATGTTTATCAGGCTCTGAACATCCCAAGCCCTCTGCCTACTCAGTGGAGGATCTCTCTTTGGGGCACAGCTTCTTATAATAAAAAACTTTTTGTTTCTCAGTAAGAGACTAACTTTCTTCTCATTTCATAGTGTTCCTGGTGTCTGGTCCATGAAATTTTCTTTATGCCAAATTATGTTCTATAGAAAATTGCATGTAAAAGGGGGCTTCATTATCAACAGAACTGACTCCCTCTTAAATCTTATAGTGAACTATGTATGAGACAAAGTCTCTACTTTATCCATGATCAGAAAAGGGTCAGAAAGCAAGTTGAAGGAGGGGTACTTTTTGTCCTTCTCTTTATAAATGACTCCAAGAGATGGGATGTTACGTGTAGCAATGTCCTAGGGCTGCCTTAACAAAAGACCGCAGACTTGGTGGCTTAAAACAACAGATATTTATTCTCTCACGGTTCTGGAAGCCTGAAATCAAGGTATCAGCAGGGTCATGCCTCCTCTGAAGGCTCCAGGGAAGAATCCTGGCTTGCGTCTTCCTGGCTTCTGGTGGTTGACAAGCAATTGTTGGCGTTCCTTGGCTATTGTAGTCCAGTCTCTACCTCTGTCTTCACATGGCCTTCCTCCCTGTGTGTCTCCATGTCTGTGTGTCTGAATCTCCCTCTCTTTTCTCTTATGAAGGCATCAGTCATTGGATTTAGGGTGTATACTAATCCAGTATGACTCATCTTAACTAATTACATCTACAAAGACCTTCTTTCCAAATACAATCTCATTCCGAGTTTCTTGGTGGATGTGCGTTTTTGCTGGACACTGTTCAACCCTCCACAGTCTGCTTGCTCATGTCCATCCCTATAAGCAGTGCCACACATCCCCTCGTGCTTTCCTGTCCCGTTTTTTGCTTTACGCCCTCCTCCCAAATCCATCCCCAAATGTCCTTCTTCCCACTTTCACCACATTTTTGCTCTGTGGGATCCAGTTCATAGTCTCTTTCTATTTTGTGAAATTTTCGCTGATCACTCAAGCTGAAAGAGATTTCTCCTTTTTTCTTATTTTTCAATAGCAGTTATTATCTTGTGATTTTTCTGCTATTTATACACTAATTAGTTTTTCCAAATGTTTGTTTATAATTTTTCCCCCAGAATGTAAGTTGTGTGGGCATAGGCCAACTATTCCCATATTTCTTGAGAAACCTAGTAGTTCGTATATGTTGATTGAATTTTTAATTTTGAACATATACTGTGGGTTGAAAGAAAATTAATGGGAACAGAGAGGGAAGGATGTTAAGTATTGGACTTTACATATACTATTTCATGTAATCTTCAAAACTGCACGTAAGGAAGATATTCTTATTCCGTTTTGCAGATGAATAACTGCGGTTCACAGTACATGGCAGAGTCAAGATTTCAAACCCTCTCTGTCTATTTTGTGAAATCTGTATTTTGCTGGACTGCCCTCCTTCTGGCAAAGCTTTTTCAACTTTCAGGGCGTTTAAAATACCTAGAACATAGAGACTATTTTGAGAAATGATCCTGAAAAGTTGGCTCTACATTGGAAGGTGTGGTTAGAGAAGTCACACCCACAGCTCCCGACGTTACTCTCCACTGACATTCATCAGCCTGGGGGCAGCCACTGTGGGGCGACTAGGAAAGCTCTGGGAGCAATTGTGGGGGATGCGCTCGTACGCTGTGGCTGTGCATGAGCACATAGGCCGCAAGGAGTCTCTGCGCCAATTCATTATAATCACTCCCTTTAGTAGAGACTGTATAAAATTATGTAAAAACATTTTGAAACCTCAAAGAAAGACTGTATATAAATTATTTTAAAATTTGTAGTTTGTGATATATTTATATTAGTATAAATGTGTGTGCATATACCATATACATATATAATAGTAAACTATTACCTTATGAATCAGAAAGGCCTATTTTCCAGGCATTTTGGTTAATGGAATCTGTCCTTTGCTGGCCTGACCATTTCAGATCTGATTAAATATGCACACATAATACGCATGATGATGCAAACTTCAGCAAGTGATCTGAGGCTGACTTTTTACAGGCTGTATTTTTTGACTCCATAAAATCCTAATGCGATATCCATTCCCACACAGACTTTCCTCCTCTCTGTACAAGACGGAGACCCAAATGCTGCAAAGCTCACTGGGGGCTCCTGGCTCAGAAACAGTTCTCTCAGCACTCCCCTGACATTATTAATGGCCCTGATGTACAAACCCAGAATAAAATAGAATTAAAATCCAAAATTAATTTCAAGCTCCATTAGAAATTAAAGGTGTTGGGAAAGAAATCAATATTTTCCCAGTGCAAAATGACTAAATTCAAAGCAATTAATTCTATTATTTTGTAACTTCTAAAAACTATGAAGAACTTTCAAACTATAAAATGTTGCCACGCTCACACATATACACCACATGTGACAAAAAATAATGAGAATGATTTCCAAAAGCAAGATGCAAAAATCTATTTTATACTTTATAGCTACACCATGTAGTGTACACACTAAAATGTGTGTCTTAAAATACAGCCAATTATTCTGTAAAATTCGTGGCTATTTCCAGCAATTACCAACACTTAGTTGCATATCTGGGAGGATGTAAGGAACAGAAACAATGCAAAAGAGCAAAGACATTTATTTAAATAGAATAAATGTATCCATTTCCTTAATTTTACTTTTTCTCTTTTTCAGCTGCTTTTTATGTAACGCTATCGATTACCAAACAAGTGGCCCTAAAACACTGTAGTTCCAACTAGTATAAAGTATTTTGCAACCTGTAGAGTTGTAGGTCATAAAGGAAATAAAACTAACACTCAGTAAAATCTTTTTCATGTCAAAATCATTGTCACTTCTTCCCTGTCATGACTTTCTGAGAAAATCTGAGTTAACAAATGGATCTTTTGCAGATCCAGAAAGATCAGAGTCAGATGGGTCTGGATCAGACCTTGTAATGAAAATGTGTCACTTGTTCCTTCTCCCCACGTCAAGAAGAAACCTCATGAGAACTGGCTCAAGCATCTCTTATTATTTCAGCAGACTGGGGCAAACAACTTGAAAGATAATGTGGGACTAAACCAGTTCTTAGCTCAGGAAATGTCATGAGCCTTCTGGGGAAGCTATCCTCTCTTTGTGGTAAAAATAGTCCCTATGATTTAGATCTAATAGCAATAGAGGAGGACGTAGTCAGACACTGGGACCATGCTTAGACTTTTCAATAAGAGAGAACAGAGCAATCACCATCGGCAAAAGCCTCATGTCCTTCAGGTTTCTAAATATTGACGTATTTTTCCAATGGCTAGTATTCAACTCCTTGACCTTTCAAAGACGGCATCTTTTAAAATTCTATCTGATGTACTTCCCTAAAAGTGTGACTTATTTGGCTAGGTGATATAAAGTTGGGATTTGGGAGGTGAGCTGCCTGTTCCATCAGCCCCTATCCACTGCCTTTGCTGTTGCTATTCAGAGTTCTGCACTAGCTCTAACACAAACAGGGGTATCAGATCAGATTGATTTTCAACTCTCTTAACCTCCCTGTTGTTTAACTGTTCCTTCCTTCCTGTGATATTTTAAAAGTAGAGTGGATACGGGAATAAGACAGACTGGGATTCCAGCCCCAATTTTGTCACTGTCTGTGTGATCCAAGGTGCTGACTTAAACCTCCTGATCCTCTTTTCCCTTTCCTGTATAAGAGACACGGTAATCCTTACCTGGCAAGTGTTTTGTTTTTGTTTTTAAGAATTTAAAGTGTGTGTGAAGTGAATGCTCATTACCAGGCAGATCGAGGGCCCTCAGAGCTATAGCCATTGGTGTTACTGTGGATCTCCATTTCCTAGGTGCCCAGGGACTGTGTGTTTTCTCTCTCCACTTCTATCAGACCTGCTCTCAGGAGGGCATCGAATAGCTAGCATTCGTGCTTGCAGGTGAGCAAAAGTCAAGTGAGAGAAAAGAGATAAGGAATGTAAGGCTAAAAGGCAGGCATATAGAGAGGGTAGGGATGAGGCGTGGTATGTGTTTAAAACGATGAATCTTGCTCAAGTCTTCTCGTAAATGCAGCCGAGGCGCCAGGATGAGTCGTCCTCCCTTGCTCTCCTCCTCCGACGCTGGTCGACCCCTCAGCGTGGCTTGCATCCCCCCTACTTCACTCAGTCTGCTCTCATCACTGACCTCGTATTGGCAGACGCGCTAAGTAATGTAAGTGGGGCATCTGTACTCTATATACGTTGGCTCCTTCTTTTATAGAAGTTTCCTTTGTTTTCTGTGACTCAACAAGCTCTTCATTTGGGTTCAGTTTGAGTGGAGCCATTGTTTCTCTGTCTTCATCCTGGGCTCTTCCTTTAGCCTCACCCTTAAATAGCGATGCTCCCCAGCGTTGTCCTCAGACTTGCTTTTCTCACTTACACTCTTCCCCTTAACGCCCTCAGCCATGTCTTCAGTGTCCATTTATACGATGAAGGTTCCTCCACCTGTATTGCTCGTCCAGAACATTCTGCTGGATCCATTAGCTTGCCTGATGGACACTGACTGACACACAGAAGGAATTTAATAAATATTTGTTGAACGTATGAACATCTCAATATCTTTCATGCTGTATTCCTATAATAAACTCAGTGGATTGAAATTCAACTTTTCCTTTCCCTCATCCCACCCAGACTTGTTTTTCCTCCTGTATTACCTATAAATGTAAGTGGTCCATTACCAGCCCAGTCACTGAAGCCAGTAATCTAAAACCCCCCACATCTAATCAGTCCCCAAGTTCAGCATATTCTACCTCCGGAATATCATTCATACCCCACCTTCATCTCCAGGACTGTGCCTCAGCTCAGCCGCCCCTCCCTTCTGAGTAACTGCAGGGGCCTTCCAACTCCTGATGTGAGTGCCTGCGGTTCATCCTTCACATGTCTTCAATACTCAGCTCATGTCATTTATTGCAGGAAACATTCTGTCATCCCAGGTCTAATTTAAGACCCCACCCTTTGTGCTCCCACAGCGTACTGTACATAACATGTCAACAAAATAGAGTTACTGGATAGTTGCTTCTTCTTTTTTTTTTTTCCACACCAAAACTTGGGAGATGAGTTTAGAAATGGAATGTGATGGAAAATCCTGGGCAGGCTTAAGCCATGTCTGGATCCTGGATATTAGCTTCTTGATATCAAAAAACTCCTTATTTGACTTCGTAAACTAAATCACATGATGGGACTAATGCAGTAGGCACTCAGCAAATGCTTGTTATACAATGAGTGAGAATTCCATGCATATTATACAATGAATGAGAATGAGTGTCAGGGAGCCTGACACTCCCCAAACTACTTACTGGCAGTTCATTTGCTTAAAGGAAGGCAGTTGGGCTTGTGCTAAACTTTCAGCTTTCTCTTTCTCCGTTTCTTCCCTTTGTTGTGCTTTGTTTCTCTGATCTCTGTCAAATGACAGAAGGTCTGATATCAGCCACTTATTTGGAAATTCTTTGGTATGAGTGGGATTCATTTGTTGTCACTTTTCCTGTTGGTTATAGGTTAAGCTGGCTTATATGTAGTTGTGAAAGGAACGACTAGGTTTCCAGTTAAATAAATCTCAGGGCAGGAAAACCTTACTTGTCCTTGCTTTCTTACTTTCAAAGTTAGCCTTTACTATAAGGTTTAATCCTTTTATGCTGCTTGGAATGTATTCAGAGTTTTTCTCTGCAGATTGTTTTGTCTGGCAGCTAATCCCTAGGTACTTCTGAAGGGAAGAAGTGTTTGAGCTTCAGTCACTGAACTTGGAGACCACCAGTCAGTCCATGAGTTTTGTTTTGTTTTCTCTAAACTAGTGATTCTTAAATTCTAGTTCGTTTGAGAATCACCTGAGTAACTCTACAGAGTACAGATTCCAGGGCACCATCCCAAGAGTTTCTGGTTTATAACGTCTGTAATAGACTCAGGGAATCTGCATTTTAATGAGATTACTAGAAGATTCTAGGGCAATGACTCATACTAATTTGAGTAGATAATACTTCCCTTCCGTTCTCTTCCTCCAAACAGAAGATAGAGCCTCTCTGGCATTCTACTTATTCTCTTTCCTTTCCTAGACTTCAAGTTCACTAGGCTCTGAAAGCTGAAACCCATCACTTAGTGACCTTTTATAGAGCAAGTTCACTGTCTACCCTACCTAAGCCTTGGAGTATCACTTCAGCCACATGCCAGATGGGCTCTTCATTACCTTGTGATCCCGAGCTTATGTCACCTCATCTTCACGAGGATGCAGGATATGGTCAAGAAGCAAGTCCCTGCAGAGCATACTGTCAAGGGGACTTTAGAAGGAAAGAGAGTCCCTCGCAGTCCTCACACCCCAACCATGAGGATGGTGGACAGGTGAAAAACAGGAGAGCTTAAGTTTTGAACCATTCATTCCAGAGTTTTTGTTTTTAACAGTGAAGGTGTTTAAGATAACTACAAATGGTGTCAGGAAAAAAACTGCTCCCTCAAAATAAAATTGCAACTGATACCAACACAGAAGAGAATAATCTCCAAAAGCTTTATTTAACAGTAAGTGACATCCATACATTTTGAATTATTATTAATTCATAATTCCCAAGCAATATAACAATCATGCATTTTACAAAAGATGCAGATTAATACATGATATATATTAATGTTTGTAGATTTTTATTATAGCACTTAATTTCTAACATGTTTAACTTTTTAAAGTGTTTCTGTAGCATACTCACAACTTAAAAAAATAATAACAACAGAGGAAGCATTGTTTTCCATTGTTCTGAATCCAGACCAAATAAATGGTGAGCTGCTCTGGCTGGGCATACACACAACTCTAGGCCTTTTTAGTTTTTCACCCCTCTGGCTACCGTTTTTTATGTCAGTGACAAAAGGCAGTACATTTAGTACATCATGAATACCAACCTGGCACTTCTTTGAACCCTACCTAGCACTTTCTCCTTTTGGTCTGATCTTCATACACTATTTAAAGAGTGATACCAAGAATTCATAGAGTAATGATTTCACTATTTAATTCTACGTTTCTTTTAGAAAAGGGTTCTTTACTCCTCAAGCTGGTTTCTTTTTTTTAATGAAAAAGCTAATTATCCTTTAAAGCAACATTTTTTTTTTTTTGCTTTTTGTAATAAAACTAGGAAGTAATTTACTAACTTTCTAATAGTAAGTTAATGAGTTTCATCCAAGAGCTAGTATCATATGGTGCATATTTTTTTATATATGCATAATGTTTCTAAACTAAGCCCAGTTGATTTTTTCTTTCACTTTTATCAGCAAGAAAGAGAGGCTAAAAACAGACTGTGCTAGCTCCCCAAAGTGCTTGATAGGAGTATTTAGCAGCATCCAAACACACTTATCACTGTACACGTGGAAAGCTCTTTGCCACAAAATGACAAGGATCAGAGACAAGTCACTATGGAAGGTGCCAGAAAACCTTTTATTTCTAATGTTCATGCTGTGCTGGTTGTCTTTGGAGAAAACCTAACCTATTTTCTTCAACCTTGCATGAGCAAAGAAGAATGCCTGTAGGTGCTTTGCATAGTGGGAGATCCAGGTACCAGTGCACACCTAAATAAAAGTTTGTTTGTTTGTCTTTAATCGCACTCGGTAGCCTCGTGATTCAAGTAATTACCCTGTCAAAGCATTATGGTAGCCTGTATTATTTTGGAGGAATCTTTATGAGAAAGATACAAACTGGGAACATTTTAAGGGAAGAAATAATATGAGTTGGATGAGAAAAAATACAGGCTGAGGATACCAGTTAATGTACCTTATATCCCAAAACATAGAGCATGTCTGCTACACTGTCTGCCGTATCCCTGACCATAGATCTCAAACGTGTGCATTCGTGTAGGATCAAAGGGTTCACACTCCCATTTGCAGACATGTTCTTTTGAGATATTTTTCTGGAACCACCAGGGAGTACTTTTACTGAAAGAGAGAATTTCAAAATATTTTTGCACATCTAAATCTTCAGTACTGAATATTCACATCAGCAACATAAGAAGAATGTATCTATAGGGAACAAAAGTTCATACCACACAACAGAACCATGTTATGGTTTTGTCTTTTAGTTGGATTATCTTCAGTTTAAATCACAGAGACTCAGACCTATCCCAGAAGCTGGCCATATTCAACTTCCATAAGATGTTTTTTCCATAACTAAATTAAAAAAATCAAAACTGTAGGACAGTTTTCCCAGTAACATTATAAAGAGAAATTTCATACAATAGCTTATTTAAACTTATTAAGTAACCATTAGGAAAGATAAAAGTTTGCATTCTCATTTAAAGAATTATAAATTGAATTTAAATCAAGATTTGTCCTCACACTCCAGAGGCCAATATTTTTAAACTTAAATATGACATTTGACCAACAATTCTGTTTATGGAATTATATAGCAAGGAAATAATTACACATATTTAAAAAGATTTATATATGATTTTTATCTCAGCATAGTTTTGGATGATAAAAATTAGGAGCAAATTTTAACATCCATCAATAAGAGTTTGGTAAAATAAATGATCATATAATGACATCCTGGGAAACTTAAGCAGAGCTATGTTGTTTGACATAGAAAACATAAGAATCCCACTCTATACTATCAGGAAAATAAAACTAAAATCAGAATACATAGTTTAAAAGTATAAATAAATAAAAAGCATAAAATGTTATGGAATTTTATAACTTTAACACCGATTTTTGCCAAGTGATAGGATTACTGGTCATCAAATTCTTTTTCTTATTTTTATGTATTGTCTTATTTGCATTTAAGTGAACATGAATTATTTTTATAACAGATGATAAAAAGTTTTATTTTTTTAATGTTATGGTAAAGAAAATTAAATAGGATTAAAAAGACCAGATATGTACATGTAATGTACAACATGATTAGCAAAACAAAAGAAAATAAAGAAACCTAATATTAAGTCCTACTCTATTTTCAATCCCTAATCAAGTTTTAAATATCTATTTATTTGTACAAATGTCTGAATGGATTGTGAACTCCTCAAGGAGAGAGACAGTGTATTAATTTTCTTTTCCCCCTGCAGTGCTCTGCAAAAGGAAGAATTGTGGATGCATGGTAAATATTTTTTGAATAAATGTGTAGCCTTGGTTAAGTCACTTTCTCTCTCTGAGGCTTATATTTCTTTTCTACAAAATAAACAAAAGGTCCTCTCCCCGCCTTGCCGGAGGTTACTGTGAGGCTAAAACGAGAACATGTAGTCTATAAAGTACACTATATGTGCAAAGGAACATCAGTTTTAACCTCAGTGGTTACACTCAGGCCACTGAGGGAGCAAGTGTTGGATTCTCATCCTTAGGGAAGGCTCAAGGCAAACCATGAAGCAAGCAACGAGTAGGCAGTGTCCATGGGGCTGCCTTCTTCACGTTAGGGCCACCCCCTCCCTCAGGGTCCTGTACGTTCTTATGTTATCTCCAGTTTTCATCCAAATTTAATCTCGTGGAAATGGGCTCAGGTTTAACCTACTCTGAGTGAAATTTGCATTCTCACCAGAGATAAGAAATTATCAGCCAAGACAATCAGTGGCCAGTCACAGATTTTCCCATTTCAGTGGACACCCCCCACGCCCCTGCTGAAATGACACCACCTTGCTTGCCCTCGTCTGAATGAAGGCCAAGCATCAGCTCTCACCATCAGAAGCAGAGAGTTCTCTGACAGGCAGCGCTTCTGACTCAGATCTCTGCTGTGACCATGAAAATATCATAAATCTGCTGAGACAAAATTCCACCTCTTTTTAAGAAAAATACCAAGTATTAAAAGTTATCCTTGTGTCACATTTAAAAATGGAGAAAAATACACTGATAGTAGACTTTGTTAGTGTATTTCCATAATCATAATTATAATACTGTATTGGGCACTGAGAACAATACAAGGTAAATGTATTTCCTTATTCAGCCCTTTAAGTAGATACACTTTTTAGATACAAGAAGGTACAATATAGATAGACAGATATAGATGTATAGATATATATTTTACATATATTATTTATATTTGCATAAAATATATATTTATATATTTTATACATATATAGGTTTTCGAGTAAATTGAAATTTATTAGATCTACAAAGTTATCTAAAAAATTGCAATTTACTTTAAAAAATCTACCATATATATACACACACACACACACACACACACACTACCATATATTTACCATATATGTATAATTTTTCAGCTTTCTAACATTTTATATACATATATTTAACATATATATAATGTTAGAAAGCTGGCAAACTATTTTAATCAGGACAGAGTCACAAAATAAACCTATCCACATGCCTCAGGGAATGCAGTTTAATGGAGTGTTTAGAATAACATGAGGTTAATTAGGTTAGGATTCTTAGAAAAGTGAGACTTAAACCAAAGTGAATCAGTGTGTTATATTGATAAAAAAAGATAGGATCATATAATCCAGTAAGAATTTATCCACACCAAGCACAGAGGAGAGAATGGGCACTTGTTCCAATTGTCAAGGCCAGAACCGTCTTTGATGCTTCTCTGCCCTCACACCCCACATCTATTCCATCAGCTAGCTCTGCTCCCATTACCTCCATTGCTACCCCTCTGGATCAAACGCTTTTGTCTTTTACCCTCTATTTCAGTGACCTCCTACCTGCTCTCACCCTTGCCACACCTCAGTCTACTCTCATTACAGCAGCCACAGGTGAGCCTGTTAACATATACGTCATGGTCATGTCAAACCTCTTCTCAAAGACAGTGGCCTCCAAGGCCCTGAAATCTTGATCTTGGCTTCTCCTACCCTGCCCATTGCTTGATTGCTCACCCAGTCACTCACCTTCAGCTGTACTGGACATGTTGCTGTTCCATGAACATATCAGGGCCATTGCATTTGCTGTTCCCCCAACATACCTACCAGCATGACCATCTCCATCGATTCTATCAAGTCACTGCTCAAAAGTTGCCTTCTCACTAAGACCTTCCTTGACAACCATATCTAAAACAGTGTCATCTCACTTCAGTCTTCATCTTCCCTTGCCTGCTTTAGGTTTCTTCATAGCACTTATCACTTTTTAATATTACTTTTTAATATTTATTTGCTTTATTACCTGCCACATGCAACTAGAATGTAGATTACATGAGTTGGATTTTTGCCTGTTTTATTCATTACTGTGTCTTCAGAATTTTAAATAGTGCCTGGCACAGCAGCAGGTCCTCAGTAAATATTTGTTGGATTAAATAAATTGATTTATTTGTGTTGGGGACAGCAAGGAAACTAGTTTGGAAAGAAGTGGCTGAAATTAGACCTACAGGAGCTTAGTTCGGTAGATTTACAGTTGAAAAATATTGAGAGGTTGTATTAAGATCTAGTTATGGAATGGTATACTGATAATAAAATAGTAGAAACCAAATTAAAATTTAAGTATAAATTCTAAAGTAAATAACCCCAAATCATTTCTTTCTGAAAAATAGTCTGACCCTATTTCCGCTATTACAACAGAAGTAGAGGATTTACAAAATCTACAAGTTAATGAAAGATGAGAAATTTTTGAATTGTTATGAGAAAACTAATATAACGTGATTGTAAAAAATGTACAAACAAATATTTCCAGGGGTTGATAAAAATTATCTACTGCTAATTACATGTTTTGTACTTTTTAAAAAAAGTACATGTGTAGAACTACTGTTTTATTTGTTTTGTTCTACTCACGCGTAGAACAGCAAATAGAACAAATTAATCATAGACTCAATGATTCACTGCGTACAGTTTACAAGTTAATTAGCTTTTCTCTTAATCTTTTCAATTAAGAAAGTTAAAGCATTAGTTTATTGCTTACTTCAGTGTCAAAATGCTGGTTAATTGCAAAACATTATTAGGGGCTAATATTAAAATTCCACTTACAAGCACGAGGGGAACAAAACACATTTAAGGTTGATTTGCAAATCCAGCTTTCCTAAGTCTGCTTGGGTTAAAGCAATACTGTTAAAGCGCATTACCACACTCGGGTGATGTGCGTGTAGAAGTTTTCCCATTTGACTTACATATGTGTGTGTACAAATGCACATTTACACACATGCATGTATACATACAAATTCTTAGTAGGATTAATTCTAGTCATAAAATCATGAGTATAAAAACTTTATTAAAAATTGTATGAAAATAAAGAACCATGCATACAAATCTACTTGTGATTTGCAATCTCTGTGCTTTCAGTTTCAAGTGTTTTCTTCTTTCTAGTTCTCTGTGTCAATCAGCTGGATTCAGCCCCCAGATTCTATTCAGACAATGTAAAGATGTGATGAATTTGGTTAAGATTTGGAATCAGTCCTGCTGATATTCACAAAGAGTTGTTTCTTAATGCTTCAGAGGCAGCTGTGACTCTAGGAGGGGAGTGAAAACCCTCCTACTCTTAAATACTTAATGGAGTGGACGTGGAGAACCTCCTCGTTACATTTTTCACTGCGCACTGAACCAGCGGTGCATATGTGGGAAACGGAAACCAAACACAAATGTTGTGACAGATGGCTAATGTGACCAGCTGAGAAATGATGTTCGAACAGTGCATAAAAGGTCAACTAATGGATGTCAGGAAAATTATTTCTAAAAATACTCAATAAGTAGATAGCACTAGAGTGGCAAAACAAGTGTAGAAAGCAAGTTAAGCCAACTACAGAAAACCATTATAAAGAAGGAAAGCAATAAACAGAAACTGTTTCCTTTGCACACATGTAAATAAGAGGACAGCATGGAATAAGAATCTTCTCTCAGTTTATTTTTCATTGGTTGTTTCTTTGTTAAAATGTTTAATCAGGTCCCAGAAACTTCGATTTCAAATCCTAAAAAGGGATTTAAAGGTAAGATTAAATGGTATTAAGGGGACAGGGTCTTTTGGGGGGATTTGGGGAGTTTTTTTTCAGTCATCTTAGTGTGTTAAAAAAAGATATATTGTCTCTTTAGAAAAATATTATTTCAAGATGAGATATGTAATGTGGAAAAACTGGAAAGAATAAAAAAGGAAAAAGAGTCATCCATTACATCACCCTCTAGAAATAACCACTGTTATCTGCTTTGATACATTTTCTATTATTTTCTTTTTCAGTTCATATATATGTCAATTTATCAAAAGCAAATTTCATTTTTGGTAGCTACCATTAAAATTAAGCACAAAAAATGGAAAGACATTTAAAAATAACTTTTATACCTTCAAGATATCATAATTGAAAAGGAATGAAAATATATTGAACATAAGGAAATTAAACCTTTTGGTTAAATAGAACTAGTAAGGTTGAATTTAACTAAATTAACTAAAACCAAGCGATGGCCAAGTTAAGAAAAGAAGAAAGAAAAAAGAAGAGAATGTGAAGAGAGGGAGAGAAAAAAATGAGTGAGAGAAGTTAGGAGACAGAGCCTGTAAGCAGAGGATAAAGGAGCAGGAAACAGAGGGGTGCTGGGATGCTGATCTTTCCCTGGCACAGCCCAGATTTTGGTGGCCTCTTCTGTCACCCCTCTCGCACCACCTTTGGCTTTTGCAGTCCAGCACACAAACGTAGGAAAACTACCTCTGTGAAAAGGCCAATGTTTTTCTGTGCCAGAAACTTTCCTTCAGGTCTTCAGGTGGGCAGAGTTGTATGGTGTGCTCTCTTAAGTATTCTTATAAATTTCATAAATACTGAAATGCCCAGCACTGAACAGAGGAGGCCAGCCTTGTTTCCAACCTTAGATGCTGTGCTTTCATTTCATTATCAGAGTCTTCATTGTCAACCTCCTTTAAAGGAGACCTTATTTAATTAAAAATTAAAGTGTTAGATTTTTAAATGCTGCTGTAACACATTACCACAACCTTAGTGGCTTAAAACAACAAGAATTCATTATTTTACAGTCTGGTGAGTTAGAAGTTTGAAATGGATCTCACTGGATAAAAAACAAAGCATCAACAGGGCTGCATTCCTTCTGGGGCTCTAAGGGAGAGTCTCTTCCCTTGTTTTTTCCAGCTTCCAGAGGCCACCTCTATTCCTGGGCTTGGGGACCCTTCCTCCATCTTCAAAGCCAGCAATGGTTGGTCCAGTCTTTCTCACATCTTAACACTTTGATACTGACTGTCTGCCTCCCTCTTTCACTTGTAAGAATCCCTGTGTTTATATTAGGCTCATCCAGATAACCCAGGATAACCTCCCACTTCAAGATCCTTAACTTAATCACGTCTGCAAATTCCCTTTAGCCAGGAAAGGTAAAATAGTCATAGGTTCCTGGGATTATGAGATGACATCTTTGGGGGGCATTATTCTGCCTCCCACAAACATTAAGTTGTAATTTGTGATAATTTTAAAGAAGAATAAACTCCTAAAATTGAATATTTTCTCACTGTGTGGCACAAGCAGAAATTAGAAAGCATCATGACCATCCAAGAATCATAAAATTTTTAGAAGGACGCTTAGGTCAACATTTTTCTCATTGGAGGGAACTTTTCTTCCATATCTAAAGATTTCTCAATATTATTAGTACATGGGGTTTTGGGGTTTTTTTTTTTAGTTTCAAATCTGTTCACTTTTTAAATTCTTTATTTCCTTCTCATTTGCTTCCTTTTCTCATTGCTTTCCCAAGAATGCAGTGACTGTATTTTGGGACAAAATAATAGGAGTGTGGGAAGCCAGAGTGTGAAAATTCAGTTAATTTTCTCATGAACTCACATATTTGGCAGTCAGTATGGTGACTGATGATGTGTTTAGAATGTTAATGTTATGTCCATAATATTTCAGGTCAGTGACTCCAAGGAGAGAGAGATTCCATAGGAACAACTTCGTGTCTTACAGCTCCCTGTACAACATCACATCAAGTAGAACCAGAGAGCATTCCTACTTTACATTAGTGTTCTCAGCAGAACGATTTTATTCACCACTTCTGCCCTTTAAACAACATACTTGGAAGGAAGATGTAACACAACTGTGTGTGCCATCTCCTAGGTTTCTTCCTTCCTGTCATCAACTTCAGACTTTGTCTACTAGGTGAAGACATGCAAAGGTGATTTCGTCTAAGTTGCCAGGGCATAGGCACTGACATTTAACTACTGTGGAGGAGGAATATCAGAATGAAATGATGCATTTGATGTTAGTTTTTCCATCTGTTCCTAAGAGAAAGTAACTCAAGCTTACTGTTGCACAAAACTTGTCAAGAGCATTTGATATCACTGAGAATTCTAACCTTCCTACAAAATATTTTTTTTAATTTCCAGAAAATTCACTAACCTATTTATTTCCTCTACTAATATGTCATTTTCAGTGTCCCCTTCCTATCCCCGAAGAGTCCCTGAAGGCTCATGCTCAGCCTCTTTCTACTCTGTTGGTGGAATTCAGATAGCAGGGATGGTCAGGGACTGGTAGCTACACTTGCTGATCTCTTTGACTGGCATTTCTGGCAGACTTGAGAGCAACTGGGGACAGACTATATCAAGGAATAGTTCATCCTTATTCATTTTTTAACACACATATGTTTTTATATAACATATTCTTATATTAATGTAAGTTGAGAATCAAGGACCTATATTTTCTAGGTCAAAAGAACAGAGAACATATCCTTTCCTATGCAAATGGCAAGTGGTGTGTGTGTGTGTGTGTGTGTGTGTGTAAGAAATAGAAAGACAAAGAGAAACAGAGAGAGAGGAGAGAATACAAACCAACTCACACAGACCTTGAAAGATTTCCCAAGTGGATAAAAAGTGCATTTGAAAGAAGAAGTGAGATGCTATCACACTGGGAGAACTAGGATGGCTGAAATGTCTGGAGGGGATGCAGGACTGGCAGGGGTATAGCTGGGTGGGCAGGCAGAAGCTGCTGATACAAAGTCTGATACCTTAAACCTAAGTCCTTTAGCTTTATCCTGGAAGGTCTTGATTTAATAGGGCAGCACTTCCTAACATAACAAGGTTGTACCTGGGGAGAAAATAAATTCCTGTGACCAAGTTAGGTCAGTAAATACATTCTTTATCTACATCAATTTAAGGACTCTTTAATGTTCCAACATGTATGTTGTTTCCCCAGATTATTTTACAACAGAAATCTTTTCTTGAGGGACCGGGGCTTACAGAATCTTAAGGGACCAGTGTTCCACAGAACATGCTTTAGAAAATGATTCTGGAAAGCATTACAAAGGTACCTAGATCCTTAACATGGTTTTTCATCTAATTCACAGTGTGACTTTGGGCAAATAACTTCATTTCTTTGGGCTTTTTCTTTTTTTTCCTTGCAAACTAAGAAGGTAGGAGAAAATTAAATAGTGTCTGTGATCCCTTCTAGCACTAATGTTCTAGCAGCCAATGGAAAATATCCTATAATCAGCCTGTCTGGAGTATAGATATCAAGCTTGAGGTAAAGCTTGACTCACAAGGGTGACAAGTGACATATTTATATATATATATATATATATATATATGTAAAATCAACTTGAATACTCTAATAATGGCTTAGTGCACGTTGCTTGAAGGAATGATTTTTAACAAGGTCATGATTTTCAAGGCTAATATTCATTTTTGCCTTGAACATTAGTAAGAATTAGAACCTGGGGTATATAGGTCAGTGCATTCTGAGAGGTATTTCAGTGTGTGCTCACCAAATCAGTTAGCCTTTTAAATGAAAGTGAAAACTCTTTGAGTTCAGGCATGGTAGATAAAACTAGCCTAACTGGTGAAGATGGAAGAATCTTGTGCCTGTGATTAATGTTCTTCACCAGTATGTCAAAGTGGTAAGAGAGAGAATAAAGATGTTTCCAAATAGCTCATGTGGGTTTTTTTGGACTTTTTTTTTTTTTGATATATACTTCTATTTATTCTCTTAAAATATATGCCATAAATTTTTTCTTATCATTTAGGTACCATCAATTATTGAACAGATAGAACACTACACTTCTGAGTCCCATGCAAGACAGGTACTTATGCAAGACAGGTATTTCTTTTCACATTTTATAGCTCAGAAATCCAAGGCTCAGAAATTTTAGAGATCATGCCTAGGTCTTAAAAGTAAAAAGGTGCAAAATTTCAAGTGCAGTGTAAGTCTTCTCTGTATACTCTCCATTTGTATAAAGTATCAATTATCTAAAGTATAATCACATGTATAACATTTCTCACAAAGAAATGTATGTATACTGTATAAAATTCCCCCAAATAATGCAAACTCTCAATGAATTTTTAAAAATGTGTTCTAAGAGTCATTATAGGACTATAACAGAGGCCACATTATGTAGCAGAATTTGTTATAATGGCCCAGGTCTTCTCTCTTACTCTTTGGTTTCAGGTGAGACTAGGTAGGTGCACGAGTGAATAGCAAGTGTTAGCCATATAACAATTCAGTCCCCTTATTAAGCCCTTTCATGACAGGAAATGACTTTTGTCATAGTTTTGGTTCTCCCCAGACCAGTTCCTGAAACCGGACTTGGCTGGAGGTAGTTTACGTGGGAGGTTATCCTGTGAAGCCCAAGTGAAGGAGTGGAGATGATGAGACAAGGGTGAGATAAAATAACAAAAGGTACATTGAGAAGTGAGTGACTGCGGTCATCATTGGGGCTCAATCCCCTGGAGAGTCTCTGAGGAACCTTTTGGTACATGGGGACGCTGGGGCATTTATTCACTGACTCTGTCGCCCACTGGCTCAGAGTGGACTCTGATAACACTAACTCTCACACCCTTTCTGGCTGATGCGGCTAAGCAGGCTGCCTGTGAGCCCAGGAGGGTCTGTGGTGGGAGGCAAGTGCTTGAGGTGGAAGCTGTCATTGCACATAAGTCATAATTGAACCTCAGTGGCGCCTGAACTCTGAGGTATGCTGAAAGGATAAAAGAAAAATAAAGTTGGGTTTCCTCATTTACCGGCATCATGGCTGTAAGGCATACTGTACTAGTCAAGATCATTTTGGTTGCCAGTAACAAAACATTCTTTGTGCTAAGACCACTTTGATTGGCTTTCTAAGGATGCAGGTGTGAATCATGGCACACGAGGGCATAGAAGGGCCCAGAAAGGATTTGGAACACTAAAGGCTCGTTCTGTCTCTAATTCATCTGACCTCAGTGGGCCAGCATCTCATTCTCCCTCCCTCTCTCCTCTTCACACACATGCGTGCACTCATACACACGTGTGTGTGCACACACACACCAGCTTTGTGTGCATCTTACATGTTCCTAGTCTAGTAAAGAAAGACTGACTTCTGTCTTTTAGTAACAATTCTGTATTCCTGGTGAAGGGACCCAGATTGACCCACACGAATGGGAGTAGGTAGAAGGACGTGTAAATCCAGAAAGAATGGGCTTGGGAGAGAGCTGGAGAGTTAACTTCATATGTACATTTACAACAGTACCAACTAGAGCAAATCAATATTCTACCAAACAACCAAATGGAGGGACAAGTAGGGATATCATCTGTGCTTTTTTTAATGACACATTGGATGAGCCCAAAACATACCACATAACATAGTAGCTGTCTGAAAGCTATTAGATAAGCAGAAAAACAGAGCCAGGTCACAGTTCTGAAACTGCCTTTTAGGGTAGAAGTGGAGTAATGTGTAAGAAAGTTATGCTAATCTTAAAATGGAAAAGAGCCGTGTCCATTTCCGAATCAATCAGTGCAGAAAAGTGTGAGTATATTAGCATCTTCTATATTATACTATAGAGATTTTATAGATTCTGAGTTTAATGGCGCCATATCATGAAAAGGTATACTGGACAATTTGGACTGATGGTATACATATAGTTCTCAATGAAAAGGTCAGCTTTTTCTTTCCCAATGGACATAAAAGTTAGCAAATACATTTGACCAATATTTATATAGGTTCTGGTGATCCATTTTGGCTTTTCAAAGTGCACCCCAGCACATAAAGAGAGGATCCTTCCTCCTTCCCTTTGTCCCTTCCTTCCTTCCTCCCATTGTTTGTTTATTCATTCATTCATATCACTATATTACAGGCACTGCACCACGCATTATGAGCAGTTAACACCAGAGACAAGGTCTCTGCCCTCTTGGATATAATCATGAGGCTACACCATAACACTGTGGCTTTTTCAGAGACCTATTCCCATCACAGCGTATTCCCTGAGCAGAGTAACAATGTTATTTTAAATTGAACGCTTATGGTGATGTTATCACCTTCTTCCAAAGCAAAATCCAGGGAATCAAAGGAGTCAAGTTTTAATAAAAAATCAAAGTATATTTGTATATTTTTCATGTGTTAGGGCTACAGGTCCATAAAATATAAATTTAATGCCAGCACAATTTTATTATTAGAGATTTCAAGGAAGACATCAATTTATCTGTTGTCAGCAGAGCACAAAATGATATATGCTGGATACAATTTTTTTCCGACTGTTTCCATAATGTTCCATTACGTTGCTGAACACAGAAAAAATTATTCCAATCACTAGGAAATTGTAGGACTCACCTGGGGGTGAAAAGGCCCCTGTCTGATAAGAGTTTAGCTGTCTCCCTGCCTATCAGTGTTAACATATTTATTCAAGCAAGGTATTCAGAATATTCAGTGTATTATTAATGATAACTGGGATGGCGATGGCGGTGACAGTGTGGTGATGACAATAACAGTACTTTACTTTTGTACTAAGTACTAGGATTCCTAAAGCAGTTTTTCATATACAAATTTATTTGTTTCTCATAAAAACTTAAGGAGACAAAAGGGTATCACTCTTACTTTACTTATGATACTTACTTAGGCTGAAAGAGTTTAAATGATATGTCCAAGATCACATAGATGCTTAAGGGAATACTCTCTAATTATTATTTTTTAAAATCACTTATCCCTTACCCCATTCTGTCAATGATAACCAGGCACAGCAGGCGCCACTAAACTGGTAACAATGGTTCTGATTATAGTCACAACTATACTGGCTTCAGTCATACTGGCAGTAATAGTTAACATTTACTGCAGATAGAATTACACAGTAAGCATTAACTATTAATACTAATTTAACCAAAACTACCATAACTAGCATTATACCCTTTCATTTTTATCATCATTTACAGATGAAATGGAGGTTCAGAGGACTTAATAGCACTGCTATTAAGTTCGTCAGCTAATCAGTGGTTTAAAAAGATCAGTGTTGCCCTTCACTTTCTAGCTTGTAGACTTGTACAATTCCCCGTCAACATGGAAGCTCAACCTAATTTTTAGGCATCTTGTAGAACCGTGGTCCTCAACAGGAATGATTTTAACCCCAAGGGGACATGTGGCATACGGTATTTGTTTTTCTCTTTCTGAGTTACTTCACTCTGTATGACGGACTCTAGGTCCATCCACCTCACTACAAATGACTCAATTTTGTTTCTCTTTATGGCTGAGTAATATTCCATTGTATATATGTGCCACATCTTCTTTATCCATTCATCTGTTGATGGACACTTAGGTTGCTTCCATGTCCTGGCTGTTGTAAATAGAGCTGCAGTGAACATTGTGGTACATGACTCTTTTTGAATTATGGTTTTCTCAGGGTATATGCCCAGTAGTGGGATTGCTGGGTCATATGGTAGTTCTAGTTTTAGTTTTTTAAGGAACCTCCATACTGTTCTCCACAGTGGCTGTATCAATTTACATTCCCTCCAACAGTGCAAGAGGGTTCCTTTTTCTCCACACCCTCTCCAGCATTTATTGTTTGTAGTTTTTTGATGATGGCCATTCTGACTGGTGTGAGATGATATCTCATTGTAGTTTTGATTTGCATTTCTCTAATGATGAATGATGTTGAGCATTCTTTCATGTGTTTGTTGGCAATCTGTATATCTTCTTTGGAGAAATGTCTGTTTAGGTCTTCTACCCATTTTGGGATTAGGTTGTTTGTTTTTTTTATATTGAGCTGCATGAGCTGCTTGTAAATTTTGGAGATTAATCCTTTGTCAGTTGATTCATTTGCAAATATTTTCTCCCATTCTGAGGGTTGTCTTTTGGTCTTGTTTATGGTTTCCTTTGCTGTGCAAAAGCTTTGAAGTTTCATTAGGTCCCATTTGTTTATTTTTGTTTTTATTTCCATTTCTCTAGGAGATGGGTCAAAAAGGATCTTGCTGTGATTTATGTCATAGAGTGTTCTGCCTATGTTTTCCTCTAAGAGTTTGATAGTTTCTGGCCTTACATTTAGGTCTTTAATCCATTTTGAGCTTATTTTTGTGTATGGTGTTAGGGAGTGATCTAATCTCATACTTTTACATGTACCTGTCCAGTTTTCCCAGCACCACTTATTGAAGAGGCTGTCCTTTCTCCACTGTACATTCCTGCCACCTTTATCAAAGATAAGGTGACCATATGTGCATGGGTTTATCTCTGGGCTTTCTATCCTGTTCCATTGATCTATCTTTCTGTTTTTGTGCCAGTACCATACTGTCTTGATTACTGTAGCTTTGTAGTATAGTCTGAAGTCAGGGAGCCTGATTCCTCCAGCTCCATTTTTTGTTCTCAAGATTGCTTTGGCTATTCGGGGTCTTTTGTGTTTCCATACAAATTGTGCAGTTTTTGGTTCTAGTTCTGTGAAAAATGCCATTGGTAGTTTGATAGGGATTGCACTGAATCTGTAGATTGCTTCGGGTACTATAGTCATTTTCACAATATTGATTCTTCCAATCCAAGAACATGGTATATATATATCCATCTGTTTGTGTCATCTTTAATTTCTTTCATAAGTGTCTTATAGTTTCTGCATACAGGTCTTTTGTCTCCTTAGGTAGGTTTATGCCTAGGTATTTCATTCTTTTTCTTGCAGTGGTAAATGGGAGTGTTTTCTTAATTTCACTTTCAGATTTTTCATCATTAGTGTATAGGAATGCAAGAGATTTCTGTGCATTAATTTTGTATCCTGCTACTTTACCAAATTCATTGATCAGCTCTAGTAGTTTTCTGGTGGCATCTTTAGGATTCTCTATGTGTAGTATCATGTCATCTGCAAACAGTGACAGCTTTACTTCTTCTTTTCTGATTTGGATTCTTTTTATTTCTTTTTATTCTCTGATTGCTTTGGCTAAAACTTCCAAAACTATGTTGAATAAGAGTGGTAAGAGTGGGCAACCTTGTCTCCTTCCTGACCTTAGTGCGAATGGTTTCAGTTTTTCAGCATTGAGAATGATGTTGGCTTTGGGTTTGTCATAGATGTCCTTTATTATGTTGAGGTAGGTAAGTTCCCTCTGTGGCTACTTTCTGGAGTGTTTTTATCATAAATGGGTGTTGAATTTTGTCGAAAGCTTTCTCTGCATCTATTGAGATGATCATATGGTTTTTCTCCTTCAATTTGTTAATATGGTGTATCACGTTGATTGATTTGCATATATTGAAGAATCCTTGCATTCCTGGGGTAAACCCCACTTGATCGTGGTGTACAGTCCTTTTAATGTGCTGTTAGGTTCTGTTTGCTAGTATTTTGTTGAGGATTTTTGCACCTGTGCTCATCAGTGATATTGGCCTGTAGTTTTCTTTCTTTGTGACCTCTTTGTCTGATTTTGGTATCAGTATGATGGTGGCCTCATAGAATGAGTTTGGGAGTGTTCCTCCCTCTGCTGAATTTTGGAAGACTTTGAGAAGAATAGGTGTTAGCTCTTCTCTAGATGTTCGATAGAATTCGCCTGTGAAGCCATCTGGTCCTGGGCTTTTGTTTGTTGGAAGAGTTTTAATCACAGTTTCAATTTCAGAGCTCTTGATTGTTCTGTTCATATTTTCTGTTTCTTCCTGGTTCAGTCTCGGAAGGTTGTGCATTTCTAAGAATTTGTCCATTTCTTCCAGGTTGTCCATTTTAGTGGCATATAGTTGCTTGTAGTAATCTCTCATGATCCTTAGTGTTTCTGCAGTGTCAGTTGTTACTTCTCTTTTTTCATTTCTAATTCTGTTGATTTGAGTCTTTTCCCTTTTTTTCTTGATGAGTCTGGCTAATGGTTTATCAATTTTGTTTATCCTCTCAAAGAACCAGCTGTTAGTTTCATTGATCTTTGCTGTCGTTTCCTTCATTTCTTTTTCATTTATTTCTGATCTGATCTTTATGATTTCTTTCCTTGTGCTAACTTTGGGGTTCTTTTGTTCTTCTATCTCTAATTGCTTGAGGTTTAAGGTTAGGTTGTTATTTGAGATGTTTCTTGTTTCTTATAAGGTAGATTTTAAAATTACTACATTTTACTAAGTTTCCAAGATAAGGCTAAAATGTCATGTTTCTTTTTTTGGGGGGGCGGGATAGGAGATTATTAATTTTATTTATTTATTTTTTTGCTGTGTTGGGTCTTCGTTTCTGTGCGAGTGCTAGCTCTAGTTGTGGCAAGCGGGGGCCACTCTTCATCGCAGTGCGTGGGCCTCTCACTATCGCGGCCTCTTTTTGCGGAGCACAGGCTCCAGACGCGCAGGCTCAGCAGCCGTGGCTCACGGGCCCAGTTGGTCCGCGGCATGTGGGATCCTCTGAGACCAGGGCTCGAACCCACGTCTCCTGTATTAGCAGGCAGATTCTCAACCACTGCACCACCAGGGAAGCCCTGTCATGTTTCTTTTTCCAGTACTTTAGAAATAAATTCCTTCTTTGAAATGTCTTTCCAATTTATTCTTCATCTGCATAAGTTCATTTATGTTTTTATTTATTTACTCATTCGACAAGTATTATTGAGAATCTACCATGCACAGGGTCCTGGGAATGCAGCAGTGAGACAGTACACATAATGTCCCTATCCTCATGGAACTCCTTTCTAGTTGGAGAGAAACAAAATAAACAAGTAAATAGAATCCTAACCTGTGTTGGGAAAACAGTCAACAGGATGCCACTCCCTGGTCCCGGTGCTCAGGGTCTTCCTACAGGACTGTGTTCTCTGACTTCACGTTGTCTCTAATGCATCTTCTCTGCCACTAGACCACAGTCCTACACTTCTGCCTGATCCAGTCACATTCCTTTTCGAGACCTGCAATGGCTCATCCCACCTGCTGCTCCCTCCCCAGGCCTTGAGTACAGCCTCCAACTGCCTGAAACCTGTTCCTAGAGATGAGGCCTCCCTTCCCACCATGTTATCCCATTTACATGCCAGGTCTCTGTCCCCGTGCAAGATTGTACACTTTCCCCTCTTCTCTTCATCTTTCTAAATCCAGCCCTTTAGTTAAGATCCAACCAGTTTCCTGCATGCCTTGTTTCATTAGAAACCCAACCCACACTGAGAGCTCCCTTCTCTGACCTCTCACAGTACACACTTTAGCACTTTACATCATAGACACCCAAACTTGGAAGAAGCCTATAGACCTAGTCCCGCATTGAATGCTGTATGTAAAACACAGTTATAGCCTTTCTAATAGGTGGCCTCAGACAATCACACTCTCTACTAGTATTTTTCAAATGACTAAATTTTCAATATATAAATATATATATTAATATATATAAATATACACATATGTATATTTATATCTTTATATATATATGAATAAGTCTTTATGCTTACAGCTCTCATAAAATCATAAAAGAAAACAAATGTAAAAATTAAATATAAACCAATGACAAACCTAATTTCAACTGATCAATGTTAATTTACTGACACATAATGTTTCACCAAAGCAAAGCATTTATTCTCATGTAAATGTGATAATGACTACTACTATCAAGTAGGTTCTCCAGAAAATGCTATCATGTGACCTTAGTTAGGTATAAGGCTACCTTTGCCATTTTTTAAATGAAACTGCAACAGTTGCCGTAGTTTTGCACTGAAGAAATCCCCAGTACAGATACAGTCCAGGCGCTACTTAATTATAGGATAGTGATCTAGGTCATGTGGGATTTTTATTCACCTAA
Organism: Lipotes vexillifer; assembly: GCF_000442215.2. Taxonomy (NCBI): domain Eukaryota; kingdom Metazoa; phylum Chordata; class Mammalia; order Artiodactyla; family Lipotidae; genus Lipotes; species Lipotes vexillifer. The sequence continues at coordinate 636,796 of NW_006775864.1, forward strand.
AATAAAAATTGAAAACTTTAAACATTTTTACAGAAACATATGTGCCTCTTCCAACACGTTTTTGGTTTTTCAGGCATCCAGAGATCCATGTCATATAGTTTTGGGCTGACTTAGGAGTTTATGCTTTGACTCAGCAAATGACTACTATGTAAAATGGGCTGCCAGGAAGGGCAATGTTTAACATTTATCCTGTTTTCATCATAGCACCTAACACTGTATATAGCACATGCTAGATGCTAACAGCAGATTTCTTAGATGTATTTTTTCTATTTCTTTCATCATTTCTTCTGGTATGAATTTCCAGAACTTCATTTACAGACCTCCATAAATCTCCCAGAAAAGCGAGTTAGTGATTTTTCCTTGATTCTGATTTTCTTGACAAATATTTACACGAGCCCCATAAGACCTTTCCACAGACAGCTCCTCACAATGATGAAAGTCAAATTTAAGACAAAAAAGACTGAAAAATGATCAACATAAGAAAATCAAAATCTAGGTAACCTAAAAGTCAAGCGATAGTTTAAGAATGAGGAATAAACTGGTTGTCAATCAAGGAAAATTTCCTGTTGCTGACAATTATGTGAAGGGCACATCTTTTCAGACTCTTTCCACTTGTCTCCTATGGTGACTGTAACCCTGTTAGTAAGTCAATAAAAAAGAAATTGCCTCCCTATGAGTTTTCGTAGAGAAGTCTGTATTTTTATGTTTTCAGGGGAAAAGAGAGTAAAAACAAATTCTGTAATACTCAACTAAAGGAGCTGATATCATCTGCAGGCCAGTTTTTTCCTGTATATTTTAACTCTTTTTCACTACCTTAGTTTCATCAACTAAAGGCTTTATAGTTAATGGAAGGAATGTGTTTTTTTCTTTCTTTAATTGTCCTGTAAATAGCTGTCTTCCTTTTCAGCTGGTGAATTGATAATAGACTGTGACCAAAGAAGATTGCTCATGGAGCTATTTTCTTTCACCTGGGTGGTCATCTCCCGAAGCTCCCTCCCCTTTCTCACAATTATGCACGTGAGTTTGGGTCTTAAAAGTGTTGAGCCTCTAATAATTAGCCCCTTTGTTGTAGGCCTTAGTAGTATGCTTTGGGGGTAGCTGGGAAGCCACTGGCCTTTAAATGCTCTTTTTCATCTGTATGCCCCAAAGCCTGAAATTTACTAGTGGCAAGCAAGAGTATTTTGCCTCCCAAAGCAGTCTTGTAAAGAAGATGAGGGAAATTTGTCTGGGGCTGTTCACATGGTAATAGGAATTAGCTTATCAGAACTCTTTATCTCTGTGGCAAACACTAAAAAACTGCGTGAAAAACTAATTAGAGATTTATTGGGGGTTGGGGTATTAATCTGAGAAGAAGGAAAGAATTGCTTTAGAGGAAAATTATACCAACTGTGGAGGAGTACCCTGGAGTGACATTATGGGACAATAGGGGGTAATTGAGAACTAGTTTGCAAGTTTACTTAGGGTTAGTCCTGCTTACAAGTAACTGATATTCATAGCATTTAGGAATGCCTTAGGTTTTCATGAGGACTAAATCTTAAGCTAATTTCAAAGAATCATGCAATTAAATTAAAAATAGTCTATATCATGGGAAAGGAGTATTTGGCTTTTTCTGGGTAACCAAAGGGAAGAATTAGGATCTGTGGTAATATAGGGTCCAATTTCAGCTCAGTGTAAGAAGAACTTTGGAACAATTAGAACTCTTTAAAAACTAGTCTGTTTTCTTCCAAGGCTGTGAGCTGTCTCTCAATGGAACTGCTTACACAAGAGAATGAATGATGTTAGCTTTGGACTTGATATTGGTTTTAGGTTTTACCTAGAATGTTCCTTCTGATTTAAGAATGATTATAAATTAGGTCTGAATTGAGAAGCCAGTATGTTCTTTAGTTACGTCAAAAGAAAAAAAAAATATATATATATATACATCAAAAAAAATGTAAGCTAAATTCCCATCTATCTTTAGCACTTTACAGGACCTTTTCACTTCCAGAGTAATGGTCCTCAGGACCATAATAGCTAAAACAATAATAGTTAGTACTAATGCAAAACTCAGTAAGTACAAGACACTAAATGTTCACAACTCACAAAACTCTAGGAAAGATAATATTACAACCCTCCTTCTGCAGATAAGGGAACTGAGCTGCTGTAGGTTAGGTGATGTGCTCAAGCTTACAGAGCACATAAATAGGGTAGCCAGCCAACAGTCAAACTATTCTGGGGTCAGAGGCCAGGATTAACAATGACACTGCCCATTAACTATCACCCTGTTGAGAAGCCACTAGGATAATCTCAGAATATTACTGGATGACCAAACCAGTTGAGACTTTAGAACACTGGCCTGGGCTGTGCTTACCCTAGTCATCATAAATCTTTATGTTTGTACGGACCAGGAAAGTAAATCAATGTCAGAACAGCCTTAAAAGCCAATGACAGTTGCTTTATGACTCCAACGTAGTGATGATATCAGCTTCCAGCTGCAATCAAGCAGAGAGGAAGATACCTAAACCAAGTCAAAAATGTTATTTCTTTGCGTAGCATTGGCCATGTATTAGGAAATAATCGTAAGCTAACAGAATCACAGAATTAGAAGGTTTTAGAGTGGGAGAGGTCTTCAGCATTGTTTCTCCCTTCTCATCACAGAAATGAGGATACTGATTTCTACTGAGAGGATCTTATTTCAAAACCATGCCATGGCCTTATAATTGGTCTTCATGTCCAGTCTTCCTATCATAGCCAAAGGGAATTCTTTTTTTTTTTTTTTTTTTTGCGCGGTATGGGGGCCTTTCACTGTTGTGGCCTCTCCCGTTGCGGAGCACAGGCTCTGGACGCGCAGGTTCAGCGGCCATGGCTCACGGGCCCAGCCACTCCGCGGCATGTGGGATCTTCCCGGACTGGGGCACGAACCCGTGTCCCCTGCATCGGCAGGCAGACTCTCAACCACTGTGCCACCAGGGAAGCCCCCAAAGGGAATTCTTAATACAACTTGATCATCTCATTCTGCTTCTTTAAACTCCTGCAGATACCCCTCAGACTCAAAGTCCTTGATTTCAAGCACCAGTTCTTTGAAGACCTGGTCCCTGGTTGATTCTAGTCCCAGCTCCTCCTCCTTGCTTGTCTTGAACTCTTGACTTCAATCAAGAGTCCACCCCCTTCCCAGAGCATCATACTCTGGCCTCTGAGCCTTTGCACATCCTGTTTCTTTCCTTTTACAGCCCTCTCCCTGGCCTCTCCTGGCTTCCTCCACTTAATCCTTCAGAAAGCAGCTTAATACCTCCTACAGGAAGACAACTCCTACTAGTCATATTTGTTTTCTTTCATTTTTCAAATACCCAATGTAAACAAGCCTGCCTGTATTGTTTCCCAACCTATAACATATAAAGAATAATTTTATTTGTGTGTCTGAACAAGAAGTACAGTTTGAAATTGCACAATAGCAGTGTGACGTCCCAAGTAATAATACAGTAAAGAGTCATAGTTTATAAAAAGGGAAACCAACAAGTCAATGAAACGAAGTTTTCTGATATCATTTGGTGTGACTCTCTTGCCTTTACAACATAATCCAATGATTGACGTAGGTAATTATAAAACTTGAGTCAGCAAGAAATGGCACTTATGTTTAATGTAGTGTGATTAAGGAGGCAGAAAACTGTGCAGTGACTTTTAGAATGATTTTCACTGAAAATATTTAAAATAAAATGAGTCTTAGTGCTTAAAGGAAGGAAAATAGTTTATCATCAGTTCATTTATATTAAAGATCCAATTATGTTAGAGTGTGTATGATATAGAGGGAATGTGATAATAGATAGGAGACCCAAGTTCTGGTCTAGTAATTGATGCTAAATAAGTGAGTGACTTTGAGTAAGACGTTTCCATATTGGATTCTTGGAACTGGTGTAACATCGTGGCTAAAAAACAGGGCCCATGGGCTCAAATACAATCTCAGCTTCATTACTTTTAAGCTATGTAGCCTTCAGTTATTTTACTCTCTCTAGGCCTCAGTGTGCTTATTTATAAAATGGAAAGAATAATACATACCTCATAGGCTTACTGTGAAAAACAGATGGCATATTGCTTGCAAAAGCACTCAGCAGAGAATATGATTTATCATAAGGGCTCAAGTAGCCATGGTTGTTGTTATAATTATTCACAATGAAGGAGCTACATTAGACGACTCAGGTCTTCTCAAGCACTAAAACTCTATGGTTCTATGAAGGGCTCATTCCCAAATGATGTCAGATAAATGAGGTTTCACTGTATATTGGGCAAGAAATCAATATGGCCAATTTTCAATTGTGCAAAACAAGGTAAGGTGAGCAGAGTGTGAAGTATTCAAAACGTCGGTTATACTCAATATATTTCTATTTGATCTTGGAATGCATAGAACGCTTTAAAAGAATATTTTCTATACTTCTCATATTGTGTTTAATGACTAAAATGAGTTTGGCCTTTCTGTGTTCACCAAAGGAAAAGAAATGGAACAATGCTAGATGCTGTATATGTGGTATTTCACTTGATCCCTAGTGATTCAGATGAAGTCATCTGGCAACTGGCTGGGTAATAGAAAAATCAAACAAGATAATAGTTTTGGGCCAGAAAATGAACATGCCTGGAATCAAGAGCCAATAGCACAGCATCTCCTCATGACCCTTTTTCAGAGTTTCGGGTAGCTCAGGTCCACGTGTACTTTGAAACCCTAAGAGTGAAAAGAGGACTGTCAAGTATTTTTACCAGGGCTATATCTTAATTTAAAATGGCCCTACCACAGAAGTGGCGTCTAATTAGAATTTCTTGGCACAATGGCCAAAGCCCAGCACTATAATAGCCTAATTATCTAAATTCTCATTTATCACTCAAGACTTCTTCCCCACCTACCACACACCTTCTCGTGTAAAGAAGATACATATCTTTTCCCTTTTTCCTTCATTTTCTTAGTGAAGAATTTGTTCAGTGAGATGTTTGAACTATTCAAAGTAAATGGCACCCCCAAAGCAGATCGGGCAATAGGTGTTTGTGCTGGACTACAGAGCACCTGTGGAGTCCAGGTGTCCACTTATCGACAAGCCATGTGACTTTGGTAATTCACTAAATCCTTCAGAGCCTTAGTTTCTTCATTTGTAACCTGGGGATAGTCAGAGGGAATTCACTCTGAATCTATTGAGTACGGCTCAAGGCCTTCACTACGTTCACATGATCGTATATTTACGTAAATTGTACAAAGACGTCTTAACTGCAGTGAGACAAGACTGTGTCTCTTTTCACTCTCACTTTCCCCCATCATGTGTTGGGTAACTTTGGAGTAGCCTCGAGCATCTTTGCTGCGTGGCTGAGGGGAAGTTAGGGATACAGTAAAGTTGGATTTAATGACTGTATTTATATGGTCTGAGAATCATGTCTGTATATTGTGAAGTTATTGCTGGTGTCCTGGTCTAGGAATGACTTCCAAGCACATTTCCACTGCCCATTTTCATCCCTACACTTTCATTTGTATATGAATATTCTTTTTTTCTTAGCAATAGCCTCCAAATTATATTATCTTCAAGTCCCAGAGAAGCTGGATCTGCCTCTGAGGATAATGACACCTACCTCATTCCATTGTTATGGAGATTAATACTGAAGTTTTTCCCCACTTTCCTCCTTTCCCCTCTTTTACCTTCTTTTTCTTCCTTTCTAAAATCATATAATAATAACGAAGGACCTGAGGATCAACTAATCCAGGACTTTTTAAGTGTTTCTCCCAAAACATTTCCCCCCCTCAAATAAAATCATCAGCAAAACCATGATACATAAAATAGACTGGTAATTGACAGGACTTTTTCGAAGTTTAAACCTTCACTGTTTGGGGAGTAGCCCCAAAGATGTTTTACTCTATAGAAGTAAGAGGTATTACCAATCCTTGAAAAATATAAGTTCTTATTCTTCCACTCTTAAGGAAAAAATGCCTTGAAGAACCAATCATATTGATCCCAGACTGAACTTCTGTTGGAAGAATGTGACTTGGCTTTTGATGGATCTTCTTCATACAGGCTTTCCCTTTTGAGAGAGCTGGGCATGGGTGAGAGGAAGTCACAAACTGAACTGAAGAGAAGGGAGGGGTTTGTGTGGGGAATAGAACGTGTACTCAGCAGCAATCGGTCTCTTTTTTGGCCCCTGGCCCCAAAGGAAGGACAGCACAAGTCAAGGAGAGAACTGGGTAAAGTCACCTTCTGAAAGGAGCCTCTACCCCAGTAACCACAGCAGATATTAAATAGTGGATGAACTCACAAGTAAAGGCAAAAGTGACAAAATTTTTCAGTGGAAAGTAAAAAAAAGTGTATACTTAATACACACCACAATGCTGTAAGAATTCACTAACATATCTGGAAATACTGGACAATGAGATATTCTCTATAAAAATATTTTCCAGAGAACTTAACTATTCAGTGAGCTTTTATGGCCTGACTCAGGTGTGCCAGGCACTGTGCTGCCAGGTGGGAATAGAAAAAAGGATGACATGGCTCTTATGTGCATTAAGATAAATCTTATCCAAAAATGTATAACAGGTTTTTCTGCCTTCTTAAATGAGAAAACAAACAACCTATAGCTTTCTCCTAATGGCCCAGGTATATCATTATCATGGTCAACTAAATACTTGGCGAGATAATGCATATTTTTCCAGCCTTTTTCCTCTGCTATATGTAGGATCAGTTAAACTGACAATAAAGGCCACAGAAGCTTCTGTTGCAGTGTGAATACTTTCATGAAGCAGGTTCAACGTGCCTAGACTAGTGACAGATAGTTCAAGATTCTGGAATATTTAAAAACGTTGCTTCCCTGATTCTCAGCTGTGTGCAGGAAAGCTGACATTACTGACCACTAGATCTCTACTGAAGTGGCTTATTTTGAAGTTAGTGACTCCATCATTCATTTCAGAGATGGCTTTGACAGGACCTCAAGCAACAGGAAGTTTTGTAGGTCACACTTAATCATAATATTAGTCTGATGCTTTTGAGCCCTGTCCTATTATAAAACAAGCCTGCATGTATATAATCCTCACATCTCAAAAGCAATTGGAGAAAGACACTGTCAGAGAGGTCCTTTATTCTAAATCTAAAGTTAATGCTAATGTCCCCTTGCTGTTTCAGTTTTACCAAAACAGTCATGACTTTTATCCATTGATGGATGTTCTCTGTTGTCTAAGGGATTATCTGTATTTAAATCTTATTTTAACTTTGAGAGAAGAACTCTAACACCACCAATGTTTTAATCACTACACCAGTGCTTAAATAATGAACTAGGTAAAATAATAGATGCGTAGAAAAGATATCCAGGTTATTCTGGCCTTTTGAAATATGAACCATAAACTATTAAGATCATAGAGTGCTTGGCCAAAATGAAACTTGACTGTCATCCCATCAAAATCTTCCTTCCTTTAATGAGAAAATTCATACACCTAAAAGTTCATTCGTAAACAGTCCAAGCCATGTGGACAGTAAACTCAAAATAAGAATTCTATGTAAAGCAATTATACTCCAATAAATATGTTAAAAAAAGAAGTATTCTGACTTTTAATCTAGACATCTTCCCTCTGTATTATTCTTCCTTACTGCCTTTAATTTGTAGGGGTGCATTTCATTTGTTTTTGATTTGGGTTATATAATACTGTAGACACAACCCTTTCTGCTATGGGGGCAGCTTATCTATTTCATTTTCAAGTTTTAATGCTTATATTATTTAATGGTTTACTTTTCCATCAAATTCAAATGACTTTATTAGGCATTTAAAAATCAGTCATGTTGACTCATTCATTAAATTGGATAGACTATAGTAAAACATTTTTTATAGTAAAACATTTTTTAAGCTGTAAAGTAGTATAAAATGTAGTTATCTTTTTATTATTTGAATTACCAGGACAGCTTTAATCAAAATGACTGAAGTTTGCAAAGGGATTAGCACTTTCTAATCAGCGCCAGATTTGATCTTTTGTTAAAGTTCTGTTTATCTAAAGACAATTGCAGAATTTCCTCACTCCATTTTTCTTTTCTAAGCACACATGTACACACTGATAGACATGAGAAAAGTCTACTCTTCCTTTCAAGAAACTCTTCCTCAGTGAAACACACCTCCTCACTTTTCTCCAAGCTATCCTTCAGCAATAAAAACAAAATACCCCCTTTTCCAAGATGAAATTAGTATAAGCTGTTCAGCATAATTTAAGAGCAGGGACTCTGTAGCCAGAATCCCTGTGTTGGAATTCTGGCTCTGCCTTTTTCTAGGTGAACAATCTTGGACAAGCTAACTAATCTTTCTGTGCAGATGGCAGAGACAGAGCACTGAGGACAAGCCCTCAGAGAATAGCTCCCTCTATAGACCAGGAGAAGAAAAATGACAGTGCAGGACACAGGAGAGGAGTGGTCAGAGGGGCACGAGCAGGCAGACAAGTGTAAGAGCACAGAAACTTAGAGAAGAATGAGTTTCCATGAGGGCATGGCCAACAGTGACTGAGTCTACTTAAATCACAGAGCACGAGGACTTACTTAGTAAAGTCAGTGTGGACATCGGTGGCATTTTTGAAAGTGAGGTAGAAGTGATACCTTCAGATTTGAGGCTGTGAAGGTGTACGTGGTGAAGAAGCAGGAGTTCTACAAACAGGACTAGAGGACAACATGCGTATTTTCTTTTTATTTTCTTTCCCATTACCCAAGATAGAGAAGACAGATTAGATAGTGCAGATTATCAGGCATAGAAGATGGAACCAATGGAAAAAAGAGAAAAGGAAAATCAAGAAAACAGCCATCTTAAATTACCTAAGGACTCCGTGGACTAGCGTGGCATCGGGAAGGAGCAGGAAAGAAGGGTCCCCTCTCCTCTTCCTGCCAAACTCCTGCTCATCCTTTATGACTCGGCTTCAAGTGACTTCACAAATGAAACCTTCTGACTGCCCTAAACCAAGTTATCCAATCCCTTATCTAAAGTGTCTGAGTATTTTGTTCATATATTTTTTATAACAGAAAATTATACACTATTTTATCTCTCAACATGTCTGCCCCATATATTGGATAACAAATTTCTCAGAGCCAGGATCTAAGGTTCATTCATTTTTTCAAACTTATAGTACAAGGCATAGCACTAGATCTAGTACTATATTAGTAGCTATTTAAAATAAATTGATGAATTAGCCATAGGAAAGGGAAAAGGACCTGTTTAATTCAGAGTTATATTGAAGGAGGGGGATATAGGCCCTAACACACCTTGACTCAATGTCCTTAGTCTCATTATTGGGACACAGTAAAAATGAGAGTGAGAAGGTTAAAATGGCAATAGGGGATTAAGTAGATGGAGCAAGAGACAGCAGAGGCAACCCCTATAGGATCTAAGTCAGTCATTAATAGGGCTGCTGCGCTCCATTGTAGAGAGCTATTAAAATGAGGAAGCATGAGTTTATCATGTGCCTGCTTGGTTTTAGAGGGTTTTCCTTCCCTCCTCGTTGTCTTCTATAACCTAAAAGTAATAATGCAGAAAATACAAGGAGAGCTTGTCCAGATTGAGTCATGGAAAAAATGGACAATTTCATGTTCTGTGAAGTGATAGTCAAAGAAGAACCAGAAAAGATATTGACATCACCAAGGAATAAGGCAGTCATGATGATATAGAGACAAAGAGTTGTAGGAAGTTTTGTAACTAGTACTGCAAAGGTATGGATTGTTGTTTTCTTTAAGGTAGTGCCTTGGAGCCAGTGCAGAGAATGGAGGAATTCGGGAAGGATCAAACAGAAGGCAGAAATGGATGGGTGTGGGTTATAGAGAGAGTCGAGTTTATTCCGATTTCCAAAAAAATTTTGAAGGACTTGTCAGGGAAGAAAACTATAAGCTGTTGTTTTATTAACAGGAAATCAAAACTTGATCTTTTTTTTTCCCCTTCTAAATTACCCCTTTCCCTTGAGACTTGGACAGGGGAAATAACCCATTAGAGGATGGTAATGAATAACATCTCACATTCGTGGAAAGATCATGACATAATGTCAGCATGCAGAATGTCTGTTTATAAACCTCCACTCTCTCTAAGCACCACTGTTTGTGGTGTGTCAATTATGAGACAATAGTTCCTCAGGGAAATAATGCAGTTTACTCAGGGCACTCATTCAAGCTTAAAAAAAAATCCAAAGAGACAGAGAACGTATCAGGTTAATATTCAGGTGTTAATGAGGACTTAGGTATTATAAAGCTTACATTGTGCTAATTAAAAATAATTGAACGGTCCTAGAATTAGGGAGATTTCACAGGGGAAGGTCTCAAGGCCACTGCGCCTCTTTGGATTTCCAGCTTGGCTGTATACAAACCTCAGTAGTTACCTTAACAGGAATAATTAGATCCTGGGAAAACTAGTTTCTCCAAACAAACGCACTAGAGCCTAATTGAGATCAGAAAGTCAATTTCATTGTTTCCAATGAGAAATATCTCTTCCCAAAGGAGAAACTTATTTTTGAAAGACAGATTAAGATCAGAGGTGGCTTTGTGATTAAAAGGGATCAGAATAAGGAGGACCCCAGTCACCATTCTCTTCTGAGTACCACCAACCCAAACATGCCCCACGCCCCTTTCAAGGGCTGAGAACTACTATATTGTGTTTTTTTTTTTCTGCTATATCCATGTTTTCCATTAAAGGACTTCTTTATTAATTCAAGGTTAGAGTGTCCAGTAAACCAACCTCGCTTTTTAGCTCTTTTGTCACCTGGTTCCTACAGCAAGTTTGTAGTAAGTACTGGGTCACATCCAATATAAGAGAGCAGGGAAGCGAGGCCGTTCATAAATTATCAATACTCAACGTGTCGTGTTACAGCATTTTTTAGTAAATGAACCATAAAGTTATTTTATGCTTCTTTCCAATTTTATATCAAATCGTTTAAAGTGAACTTTTCCCTTTCTGTGCAATCAGGAAAAGACTACTTATGATGTTCCAAAGGTGACCTTTATGTATGTGTTCATTTTTAACTTGGTTCATCCTTGGCCACTTCAGGCAATCCGTATGCTGTAGAAGATGGTAACAGGAGGGATGTATACCACATGCTTAATTGCCTCTCTCAAAGCAAGAAACATAGAAAGGGGCTAGGAGAGCCTTCCCCAGCTCAGCAGCATCGTGAAGATCTAGAGAGCTGTTGCTTTATACTATTCAGAGCACGCAGCATAAGACCTTGCAGAGTGCACCAAAAGCAACTATTTTACCAGGAGGATATTCTTTCTTAATAGTGATGTTCAGGAACATGGTGGAGAGTCCTCCTCCATGTCACCTTTGTGAAAGCTGGAAGAGCTCAGAGGTGGAGGTGAGGAGAGGTTGGCCCAGTCAGCAGGTAACTGTATGTCTGTATTAGTTTCCTAGAGATACTGTAACGAAGTAACAAACAGGATGACTTAAGGGAAATTTATTGCCTCACGATTTTGAGGCTAGAAATCTGAAGTCAAGGTATCTGCCTGGTTGGTCCTTCTATGGGCTGTGAGGGAGAATCTGTTCCTTACTTCTCTCCTAGCTTCTGGTAGCCTCAGGCATCCTTTTGTTGTAGTTGGCAATATCCCTGTTGTTTATATTGTCTTCCTATTGTAGGTGTCTGTCTCTGTGTCCAAATTTCCCCTTTTTATAAGGATACCAGTCCAGTTGGATTAGGGGCCACCCTAACGAGCTTATCTTAACTTAATCACCTTCAAATACCTTATTCCCAAATAAAGGTTAGAACTTCAACACCTATTAGGGGGATACATTTCAACCCATAGCAATGTCCTTCTTGAATCATCAATATTTATGTGAAAATTGAAGCCATGGCACAAATCACAGATATGTGCTTCCCTCTCTTTTCCCAGGGACTTGAATGTTTTAATCACGTATGTGTGTATGATTAGCTATGTCCCCTTGCAATAGTCTCCTAGTTGTTATTAACTTTCCTAACGTATTGTCCACACAGTTGCCAGGAGATACTTCTTAAACACAAAATTGATGATGTTACTACCTTATTTTAGCCTGTGGTTACAGAGTAAATACAAACACCTTAGCATGCTAGTTAAGGCCTTTATTGTCATAAATGGAAGATAATATTATACATTTAGGAGCTGTGAAAACAATTTTTAAAGGGGAAATCTTAATAGAGTTGATGACATAAAATATTGTACATCAAAAGCTACATATTCAAGGTAAGGCAAAAAACAAGGAAGACAAATATGATGGAACACAGATTTTAGTTCTGATTTTATCACAGCCAATTTAAGTCAGTGGAAAAATGCTGACAATAAAGAAATGGGCAAAAGGCATAACTATATACCTCACAAAACAGTTTTAAAAACTCTCCAATGTATATGTGAAAATAAATTTTCCAATCAAAAAATACAAATCAAACAATAATAAAAGCTTTTTTTTGGCCAAGTAAGAAACTATTTTTTTCTTTTTATTTTGTTTTCAATCAGTCTAACGAGTGCTGGTAAAGATGCATTGACAGGCAAAGTTGTTATTACATTCTCAAGACTCTAAAAATTGACCGTCAGATTTAGAGCTTATTTCCTGGTGGCAGACAGTGAGGGGAGTAACAAGTCCCTGACAACGGCTAATAAAACCTGGCTATTAGGTATCCTGGATTCTGACTATTTACATTAACTTCATACCCTTGAAGGAGGTCTAGAAAAGAGGAGAGAGGCCTGGCATTCCAAAAGAATGAAATGCAAACTCCCCAAGTTTACTTCTGGGGCTATAGGGAAACAGGAGGTTCTTTTTTTTCTTCTTCTTCTTCTTCTTTTTTTTTTTTTTTTTGGTTACTTTTTCAGAATGAATACAAGGAGTATAGATGCTTTTATTTTTCTTTCTTTCTTTCTGTTTTTTTTTTTTGGACCATGAGATATGTGGGATCTTAGTTCCCCACCCAGGGGTTGAACGCGCACCCCCTGCATTGGACGCGCAGAGTCTTAACCGCTGGACCACTAGGGAATTCCCCTATAAATTCCTTTTATAATCAGAAATTACCCCATTAAAAACAATAAAGATAACTCTGTCTCACATATCCTAACAAAAATTCCCTCACTTGTACTTAGCAATTTCTATCAATTTTTATTCTCTTTTTTCCTTTCATGGTTCAAACTCCTGCAATAGTGTGGTCAACATCCACCCCATTCCACCAACTAGTTCCTTTTCTTATAATGTGGTTTCTACAAATACCACCACCCTGAAATATTTAAAAAGTCACCCAAATCTGCTCACTAAATGTATTACCACTTCCCCTAGCTGATTTCCATTCCATTTTTCTGCAACAATTCAAAGTATTGAGAGTTATCCTTTTCCTTGGGGGTATCTCCTTGTTTTATACTCTGTCCTTACCCTAAGTATTCCTTAAGTGATGCTTTATTTCCCAGCACATTAGGCCTGCTTCACATCTTTGCTTTTAAACCCTTTGCTTTTCTCTCTGCCAATGAGTTGGCATCTTTCATTGATCAACAACACTGGGAGTACATTAGGTGCTTAATAATATTTGTTCTTTAACTAGAGCAATCATATTATTTATATATAGTTGCGATAAGCAGAATAATCCTCTCCCCACCAAACGTGTCTATATCCTAAGCCATGGAACCTGTGAATATATTGCTTCATATGGCAAAAGAGACTATGATTAAGTTAAGGACCTTCTCGTGAAGAGACTATCCCAGATTATCTGGGTGAGCCTGATGCAATCAGAGCTCCTTAAAATACAGAGAGGTGACAAGGCAAACAGAGAATCAGAGCGGAGTGTGAGAGAGACTCCACCAGCCACACCTGGCTTTGAAGATGAAGAAATAGGAAAATGAGCCAAAGAATACAGGTGGATTCTGGAAGCTGGAAAAGGCAAGAAAGTGGATTTCCCCCCTAGAGTTTCCAGAAGGAGCACAGCCCTGACCACACTTCGAATTTTAGCTCAGTGAAACCCACTTCGAACATCTGACCTCTAGAACTGTGAGATAATAAATTTGTTTCAACCTGCTAAGTATTTGGTTATTTGTTAGAGCAGCCCAGTAAAACTAATACAATAGTACTTTGTCATTTTCCATTGTACCCAATATGATGTCACACAGACCACATTCAAAATTTAATGAAAATTAATAAGATACTTAGGATTTGTCACTTTCTGGCTTTTTACATGCTATGAAATTCAGTCTGATGTGTTCATTCATAATATTTCTGAATATCTGAGATTTATTTAAGAATATGTAGAATAATATGAGACCTTTTATTTGGGACTAGGAGTTGCAACAGAGAAAAATTACTTTTCCAGTAAATCAATGGACTCGATGAGTCTGTTTATTTTGCCATCAGCCCAATTGCCTTTCTGTTCTCCAGCAGTCTACTAGAAAAGCTCGATTATTGACAATGGCACAGATCCTTCTCTTTCTTCAGTGGCTGCTGGCTTAGCCTCTTCTGCCCTGTCAACTCCCTGGGGCTTGATATGCACAAATTGTGCAGCCCATCTAGGACTCCACTGGGTACAGAGTTAACTGGCTGAGGCAGGCAGGCTAAATACTTCAGTTAGCTCCTTCTGTGCATTAAAATTTCCATACACTCAATGCTTTTTAGTTTACAAAGTGTGTGATTTCATTTAATCTTCACAATAACTTGGTGGAGGAGGTATTATTGCCTTCATTTTACAGTTGAGAAAACTGAAAGTTAAGGGGAGTTTATGGGTAGTAAATGACAGAAAGGAGATTTGAACAAAAATCTCTTAATTCCTAATTCAGTTAAAAAACTAATGCAATTTTACTATGTACAGCTGTTCTTGCCATTTTACCTCAGTGCCTTTACTCCAGACATGTATTTTGCAAGTGTATTTTTAATGATAACATTAACTTATGCATGTTATAAAGTAATGTGGAAAACACAGAGAAGTATGAAGTTTTAAATCATCCTTAATCCTACTACTCAAAGATAACCACAGTTACTGTTTGAGTGTACTCCTTTCCAAATATTTTTCTGTGCATTCATCCAAGTATATTTCTTTCGACATGTATTTTTATTTAGAGTTTTGCATCCCATTCCATTTTTATTATTCTGAGTGAAGTGAGGTGGCATTCTAGCCTTATGTTATTGGGTTGGCCAAAAAGTTCATTTGGTTAGTCAGTGTGTTTCTCCATAAAATTCTTCATGAAAATGAAAAATGTGTCTTTTATTTTTACTTAAAACAGAACAAAATTTTTGGCCAACCCAGTGTTTACAACTGTACTGTATTGCCTTTCAGTGACCTATTTTTCCTATTTATACTAAAATATAAATAAAGAATTAGTCCACCCTTCTTGAGTTAACCTTTTTTTTTCAAGACTAGAGCCATGCTTCTCAACATGTAGTCAGGACCAGGAGCATCAGCATCACTGGGGAGCTTGTTAGAACTGCAGATTCTCTACTGAGTCAGAGTGTTCGGGGTGAGACCCAGGAATCCCTGTCTTAACAAGCTCTCCAGGTGATGTTTCACACATGATAAAGTTTGGACTAAAGTTTTGGTTTTCCATTTGTGTTGATGAGGCAAAAGCAGCTAATAAACCCGTTATAGGTTAAAGACAAGCAGAATAATTGTCACACTTCGAAGAAAAAGAAAGAGCTTCTTGCTTACCCAGATTTCCCTCATCCACGTGCTGTCAAATCTACTCTTAATCAATTACTTGGGTTAAAGTCCACAGACCTCTTTAAAATGGTTATATGCTTACTTAGAAATGCAGTAGTTACCTATACTTACTATCATCCAATTGTGCTTTCATTTGCATATACTTCTCCTAGTGAGCCAACTAATCATTTATCAAAATCAGAACAGGATGAAGGGTAGGCACATTTTAAGTTTCATTCTGACAGCTTTTCTTAAACATCTACCATGCTAGATCAATATAAAGTGGAAAAGAAAAATATGTTTTCTACACCCTGCCCTCACGACAATTCACAATCTTGTTAGGAAATAAAATTTTCCTATATGGTTTAATTAACAGCGGTCAATCAAGTCCTAAATTGACTAGTATTACAGTATGTGAGACGAGCAGTGTATGCCCTGGACTATACAGAAAGCTGGACGTATTTATTAGGGAAGGTCTGCTTAAGAAAGGAGGAATGTCAGTGGTGCCTAAATAATAATTATTATATTAACGATAAACAGTCCACCTATTAACTACTATACCTGTGATACCTATTCCCCAGACAAGGATGAATGAGATTAGGTATCTTTGTCAATGTTATATAAATAGTACTTCGTGGAGTCAGGATTTAAACTCAGATCTGTTTGACAGGAACCCTGTTTCTTACCACTTCTGCCTTCCTAGTTAGCTCTGACTGAGAAGTTTTACGGATTGAGAAAGAGGCCTGTAGAAAACCACAAGTAGAGGAGGCAACCCCAGAAAGGGTGAGCGTGAGTTAAACAAGTTCCTGTGTCAGATTCACCTGAGCAGAGAGCAAGGTTGATACTGGCGAGTTGCTAAAACCAAAAGACATCTGTAAGGATTATGGAAGGTCTTGCATGCTTAGATGGTGATCTGGGATATGCAGTCAGAGATACTGAAGAGCCATTACACATTTTTTAAACATAATTACACATTTTCAATTATGTTTTTTAAACATAATTTTTTGAAACATAATGAAAGTAATGTTTTAGGATATTGCATAAAAAAGCATAATTGGGTGGGAAGTGAAGAGATATTTGGGTAGAACAATCAATTAATAGGTTGATTGTTGTAAGTCAGATACCAGATGATAAGGAAAATGACTGGGGTGCTGGCAGTGGGGAAAGAGAATGATTATTAAATATTAGAAAACAAAGGTGAAAGTTTCTAATGGTAGATTGGCTGAAGGGACAGTTGGAAAACCTAAGAATTTGAACGTGGCGTTCTGGGTGATTTTGAACTGTACACAGAAGTTGTAATAATCTGAAGAAGGATTGTCAAAAATTGATAAGGCAGTTGGTTTTTTTCAGAGACTGAGTTTAAGTCATTCTTTCTTGCTTCCTAACTACATCCACCCACCTAAGTCTCCATGTTCTGTTGATCTTAAATCCCATCTACTTTATGCTGCCTTGTTTGCTTTATCCTTTCTCATAATCTTCTATACCTCTGGCCATCTTTCAATAGGCCTATAGGCCTATTGCTATAGCAATGACAACCAACATGCTCTCATTACTCACTTCTCTAAGAGCTATTGTTTTGCTACAAGGAACTTCATTTCTAAAACCTACGTCAAATTATGGCATCTTTCTGCTGAAAGTTAAAAAATATTTCTTCAGTCTTTTATTGCATTATTTTATTTATGGCATTCAGAATTAGAGTAACCATAGTTTATTATCCAAATAAGACAACTGGGAGATTGAAAGTGGCATATTAATAATTACACTCAGACAAAAGGTGTATGGGCTGTGCTTAACTTTCTAGCCACATCCTCTTCTGACAGCACTTTTTGCATGAGCAGTGCACGAGTACTGAGTGAACAGTCCCTACTCCAGAGGTCCCCAATCTGTGTTGGTCACAGCTGTGCTTGTGTTGCCTAATCTACTGCTCACATCATATGGGCTCAATAACTATTTGCAGAAGGAAGGAAGTGGGAAGCAAGCCTTGAGTAAATCAAAGAGTTTATGAACTGTTTTAGTCTAGTGTGTTGTGTTTGTTGAAATGAAACAGAATTTAAGGTCTAGCACCCTTGGGAAGAGGAAACCATGGAAAGCCAAAGGGAAGCACAGAGAACATGGGAGAGGAAAGTAGAAAAGGGAAGTCCCAGAATCAGACCTCCTACTTCAGAGCTTAGCAAAGGACAGATGCTAGGAGTATTGAATTCAAGGGCACTTTACCAAAAGACTCTGCTCATCAGACAGATTTTTTACCAGAAATAGTTCTTAGTTTTGTAAAGAGGTCTGTCAAATTCATCATATATGTCAATGCAGGGCTATTAAAAGGAAGTTTTCACAATAGTGTTTTAGAAGTTCCAGCTATAAAGGAGGTATGTAAATGTCCATTTTGCACTTCTGAAAACAGGTGCAGTCTCTATGAGAAAAGAAAATGTGTTAGGAGAATGGGAACAAAAAGGAAAATGATGAAAAAGAACCTACAATCTAATTACATAAATGTCAGTTTTCTACAAAAACTAGATTTGATGTAATTAAAGCACACCTGTAACAAATAAAATGAAACAGACATATCTTTCCATTTTCCTGAAATAAAGGAAGATTAGAAATCACGTGGTATTTGTGGGAGATTTATACTAAATATGAAAAAAAAAAGTGCCCCTGTGTGTGTATGCATGAGAGAGAGAGAGAGAGAGAGATTTTCTCTGATCTCTTAGCTGATAGCCCAACAGTACAGCCAATATTCATGGCCTTTCAGTAAAGCCCCTTACAGTAAGGAGATGATATCTATAAATAAGTATAAATTAAATAGTTTTCAATGATCATGAGCACCTGTGAAACAAACATTACATTTGTTTAACAATGTATTGATTGTTTTAGACCTTTCCCCAACTAAAGCCATAGCAGGAACTTACTATCTTTGTTAGGTCAGAACCAATGCTTATAGACTAAAACTCAGATTATGAGTTTAAATGTAGAGAAAAGAGTGCTCTTTCTAACAAGAGGATACTCTCCTAAACAGTGGTTTGATAGCATTTGATCTGTTACTGGGGCATTTATCTGGAGAGACATTTTTTGGGTGCTGTGCTCACATAGGATGTTTCGTTCCAGCCATCTATGAGCCTTCCTGTGAAGCCTACAAACACCTAGGACAGACATCAAATTACTACTGGATAGATCCTGATGGCAGTGGACCTCTGGGGCCTCTGAAAGTTTACTGCAACATGACAGGTAACTATGCCATATTTATGTTTCATGAAGATTGCTTTTTTGTATGTTGAGAATAAATAGCACCACTAAAGTTTGTTTCTTCTGTGCTGTATTCTTATCATAATGTGTAATAAGCTAAATATTGCTGGCTTTGTTAGGCTAAATGGTGAAATGTATTTCAATGCTAGGTTTTCAAAAAAAGTCTACCTTCTGATTTGAACGGTTAATAATTAGTGTTTAAAAAAATCAGCATGTAGAGGAAAACCTAGAAAGTAAAATTGCAAGGTTGAAGTCCACAGCAAGAACTAGCCCATGAAGCATCCTCCACGAGACCCTAGACTGGGGAAGGTTAGTATCACCTCTCAAACCATCCACACTGCCCACGTGAAAGGAAGCTCAGAGGTCACCCCAAACCTTCCTCTGCTTGCCATGGTTATACAAGGAGCCGTTCTGGGTACTGAAAGCCCATTCTGGCACTAGCAAAACTTACCTGCCACTTTCATGTAATTTTTCTGGGGAAGAGAGCCTAGTTTTTCTTTACTTCCATATTAAATTTCAGGGCTATGAAATGAGATTGTGGGTTCCCACAGTCATATGTAAGATGTACAGATTTGTAAGATAAGAGCACATCTTCCATCAGACACTTGGTAGCATCTTGCCCTCCAAAAATCTGGAGAAGTGTGTGGGGCGAGCACTGTTTACTAGCTCCAGGAGAGGATCAGCATTTGATATGAACTCCTGAGGCATATGATAAGGAAAATGGTTATATGATGCTACTGATGATGATTGCTGCATGGATGGTTTACCATGTATCGGGTACCACAAAAACTACTTTATTCAGATAACCTGGGTTTATATTCTGGCTCTGTTAATCACCAGATATATAATCTTGGGCAACTTATTAACTGTATTAACTTCAATAAGGCTCGGTGTGTTTTTCTTTGAAATTGATTAATAATAATATCTACCTCATAGCATTATTGTATGAATGAAATAAGGTAATCTACATGTGGTTCTTAGCATATTGTCTGACACATAATAAACTTTCAGAAAAGGTTGCCAGGAGTAAGGTATAATTATTTTTTAAAGGAGTTAGAGAGTTAAATAACTCGCTTATATTATTCAGGCAAAATTCAAATTCCAATATGTTTGAGGCCAATGGTTCTTAAATCCAGCTATGCTTCAGAAACATTTATGGAGTTTTGTCTTCCCATACAAACCTGTTGGCTCCATCTCAGGAGACTGACTCAGTAGGTGTGAAGTGCAAATAGGATTGTGCGCCTAGAACTAAGAGCCCTAAACAGTGCTGCAGACAAGTAGACCCCTGTGGAGAACTCGGCAACATCAGGAAGACAGACATGGCACAGAACGGAAGGGAGAATGATGAGGTGTGGAAGGTGGGTAGAGAAAATGGTAAAGTGAGAGCTACTGTCCCCAAATTTCCCCCCCATGTCAAGACTCTAAGTGTGTCCCAGAGAAATAATTCACTTAGCAGAAAGCTTGACCTAAGAGTTCATTGATTGTTGGACTTGTCAATGCACTCAGGTACTTTCTTCTTTACCTTCATTCTAATCTTGCTTCAACTGAAGTAGAATCCATGAGAACTAGACTTAATGCAAAAGACGCTTGATGTTGATTTCTCAAAACTATTGTCAGTTATTAACCTTAAGGGAAATCAGGGCATCCTGAATGGGCTTGGACAATTAAGAAGTTACTTTAGTTACTTTCCTATATGCCTTTTCAGAAAAGAACTAGAAAACTAAACAAAACCATAATGTATACAATCCTCATATGAAGAACACGCAAAATGGAAGAGAATTTTTTCCTTTTCTGGGGGGGAGAGATCACTTTTCTGTGAATTGAAGGCCTTATGTGGAAACACAGATCTCCTCTTCATCAATACCTCCTTTAAAGAGTATGACTATAGTTTGACCTAATCCTCTAGATTCAGTCTAAGTGGTGAAAAGAACAGCATGATTTCTGCAGCTAGAAGATTTTTTTTCTATCGTCAAGATAGTTATGAGCACCAGTGTTTCAGGGACACTTGAAGGCCATCAGGTACTCTTTGGCCTTTTGCAACCCATTAACCCTTCCTTCATCTGGAAAGAGTATGAACTTGACCCATTAGGAAAACATGGCACCACAGAGCTTGGCTTGGGCTGTTGCTTTTCCAAGAGATACATGTTGAAGAAGAGGAAGGAGTGACAGCATGAGATAGTCTATGAATCTTGAGATATCACTCTGTGGTCATGAGAAATTGTATATGCACCTAAATTCACAACATTTGTATTAAAGAATAGAGCTGTCCCACTTCTTAGTGACCCAAATGTAATGGAGTGTTTATCACTGTTGAATACATCACATATTTTTTAAATGGGAGCAAAATACCCTCTCTGGAGAAGCAGCAATGTCTTGGCAGTGATCAGTCTCTTTTTCCTTCTTCTTACTAAGATGAGGGAGAGTTTTTCACTTGTACAGACATAGTGAATATATGAGTCTTGATTTTGGTTTCTCGACACTGAAGAAACTTTACTGGCAGGTAATATCTGATGTAAATTTGGGTAGAAATGAAAAATCACTCTGCTGGAAATCACTTCTGATTTATAATTATTCTTTGGAATACTAAACTTTAAATTCACTTACTAATTAAAAAATAAAACAAAATGAAAACACAGTTAATTAATTTAGGGCCTGGCAAGAAGAAGGTAGTCTCCTCTGACTTTTAGAAAAGCAGTTCCTCCAAATAATCATTACAACATCATTGTTCACTAATATCTCCAAGTTTTATGTTTGTTTAACATTATCAAATAAGTAAGTTGTTCCTCATCTTATCCTTATTACATTTTCCATTGAATCACAGGGAAGACTTGAAGTTTGTCCCTGCTAGAGTATTTTACTGTTGGATTCAGTCCAAACTGTCAGCATATATCTCTTGGTACCTCAGATACTGTTAAATTCTCAATTTCTCCTTCCCAGTGCCTCTTGCAAATCATTATTCTTTCCATTCCTCAAACCACCATCCTGATTCAGACCCTCAATTGGTGGGTTTAGGTTATTCTAGTAATGTCCCAACAGGCCCCTGTTGGTTTACAACCTTGGGAGTTCCCCAAGTGAAATCTGAAACTGGACCCTGTATGTGGAAGGCAAGGAGAGACTGAGAAGGAGGCAGACCCTCTAGATTGGTAGGTGAAGGTTTAATAAGCAAGGGAACTTTACTTACAAGGCTTGTCTTGGGCAACACAATAGGAGTAGATTTCTGCACCCAACACACAGGATCTTAAAAGTTTCTATCGAGGCCTTGACAAGTTCAGTGACATATTCAGTCCAGATGGTCTTCAGGTCCATCCATGTTGTTGCAAATGGCATTATTTCATTCTTTTTAATGACTGAGTAGTATTCCATTGTATATGTGCACCACATCTTCTTTATCCATTCATCTGTCGATGGACATTTAGGTTGCTTCCATGTCTTGTCTAGTGTAAACAACGCTGCAGTGAACATTGGGATGCACTTATCCTTTCTAACCATGTTTTTCTCTGGATATATGCCCAAGAATGCGATTGCTGGACCATGTGACAACTCCATTTTTAGTTTTTTGAGGAGCCTCCATACTGTTCTCGATAGTGGCTGCACCAGTTTACATTCCCACCAACAATGTAGGAGGGTACCCTATTCTCCACACCCTCTGCAGCATTTGTTATTTATAGATTTTTCAATGATGGCCATTCTGACCAGTGTGAGGTGGTCTCTGTATTATTTCTTAAACTGCATGTAAATTTTACATTATCTAAAAGAAAAATTTTAATTAAAAATGTAATGTACACACACACACACACACACACACACACACACAAACACACAAAAGAAACCCCAAAATGTGAATTTCTTCATAGATTTTGTGAAAAGAAAAAAGAGCAGAATATTTATGCATCCCTCTAGGATCCTTTTTCTAGGTTTTTTCATTTCTATATTCACTGTGTGCCAGGAACTGTGCCATGTGAGAACAAATGGATATAATAAATGCCTTCATGGTATTCACAACCAACAATAAAAACAAGCACTAAAAAAGTAAACAAATAAGTAAGTAAACAAAATTTCTCTGTAGAGAAAAATAATGGAATTGTGAGGGATGGTTTATTTTGGATAGAGGATTTTTTAAAAAACCTCCCCAGGAAGCAACATTTTAGCCAAAATCTAGCATATGAAAGGAGACAAGGCACTCACAAAGGTGAGGAAGGGGAATGAGCCCTGAAAAATTATACCCCAAAGAGTAAAAGAGATCATTTCTTTCCAAGGAACTGAAACCCCAGTGGCTGAAGCATAATGAGCCTATAGGGGGGCCCAAAATGAAGTGGGGAGATGGGCAGGGGCCAGGTGGTGGTGCAGGAAAAAAATCTGGTCTTTACTTTTTCAATTATATTTCAATGTAGTGGGTGGGAATCTATGGAAAGTTTTTAAACAGGAGAATGAAACCTTCCACTTGGAGTACCATGAGTGACAGACTGAAAGCACTGGGACCAGTTCTGAGGCTATTGTAAAAGTCCAGGGAAGAAAAGAAGCTCCTTTGGACTAGAGTGGTGATAGTTTAAGTGATGAATAAGAGATGAATTTCAGATGTACTTTGAAGGAAGCATTGTCAGGATTGGTGACAGATGGGAGAAGGATAGTTAAAGACAGTTGTGAAGAATAACTCCTGGGGCTTCCCTGGTGGCGCAGTGGTTAAGAATCCGCCTGCCAATGCAGGGGACATGGGTTCAAGCCCTGGTCCAGGAACATCCCACATGCCATGGAGCAACTAGGCCCATGCACCACAACTACTGAGCATGCGCTCTAGAGCCTGCAAGCCACAACTACTGAGCTCACATGCCTCAACTACTACAGCCTGCTTGCCTAGAGTCTGTGCTCCACAAGAGAAGCCACCACAATGAGAAGCCCACGCACCACAACAAAGAGTAACCCCCACTTACCGCAACTAGAGAAAGCCCACGTGCAGCAGTGAAGACCCAACGCAGCCAAAAATAAATAACTAAATAATAAAATAAAATTTTAAAAATATATATTAAAAAGAACAAAACATTTAACAACAACAACAAAAAGAATAACTCCTGA
Organism: Lipotes vexillifer; assembly: GCF_000442215.2. Taxonomy (NCBI): domain Eukaryota; kingdom Metazoa; phylum Chordata; class Mammalia; order Artiodactyla; family Lipotidae; genus Lipotes; species Lipotes vexillifer. The sequence continues at coordinate 660,671 of NW_006775864.1, forward strand.
ATATATGGATTAAATAACTGGATGAATTACAGTGCCATATGGCAGATGTGGGAAATTAAGGAAAGAACAGATTTAGAGGAATTTCAAGAATTCAGTTTTGACCTATTTAAATATGAAGTGCTATATGCCATCTCAATTGAGATGCAAATTTTGCAGTTGGACAAGCCCCAAAAGGATGTATGGGTTAGAGACATAAATGTCCTCATTGTTAGCATATGAATATATGAGAAATGATAATATCACTTAGGGGATGATGTAAACTGGGAAAAGGCATCTGCGAAGTGAGCTCCTAGGAAATCAGTAGACAGGTCAGATTTCTAGTGATGAAATATTCTGTATGTAGGAGAATGTATAAGTAAGTGGAAGAAAAGTGTCTAAGAGAATTTTAGGGACAAATGGGTCATCCTTATGGATGTCGAATTGACTGCTTGGGTCGTAAGAATGAGAAAACGACTGGGAGGATGGAGAGTGATTTTGAATCAATGCAAATGTATATAATGAATGAGCAGGACCCATTGGGGCCTTCCTGGGTTCAGACTCCCCCCACCCTCCATGCCCCCCACTTCTTATTTGTAAAAACAAGCTTTAGCCTCCTATTCCTTCACCGAGTTCCAAAGAGCAAATTTAATCAGAGAAGTGAGAAAATGAGAAAGTGCAGAAACAAAGGAAAATAGTCAAGCAAGACAAAATAACAATAGTTTAGCCATGAAACAAAGTCAAAAACATTTAGTTCTTCCTCAAGGGCTATGGATAATATCCTGAGCCATATCCTTGAGTTATTTTGCAGATACTAAACCCCCGCCCCTCAGATGGAAGAACTTAACTACATGCTGATCACCAGTATGTAGACCCCAAACAGGTTGGAACCAAAAGGTTGATCATTGAGATTCCTGAAACATAACCCTGTTACCTCACCGTCAACCAATCAGAGAATTGTGCAGGAGCTGATCAGGCACCCTACAACTCACACCTGTAATGTTGCCTTTCAAAACTTACCTGAAAGCCATCGAGAAGTTCAGGTATTTTGAACATGAGCTGCCCATACTCCTTTCTTGGTGCCTTGCAATAAACTCTGTACTTTCCTTCACTACAACCTAGTGTCAGTAGAGTGGCTTTGCTACACGTTCAGTGAGTAGGCCCAAGTTTGGTTCAATAACAAAAATAAATCAACTCATAACATGCTTTATATGGGATGCAAAGCAGTTGAAACTTGGCAAGCAATTGATGATACTGTATTTTTAAAACATGGCTTTGGCAGCTGGGAATAGGGTTTTCCAAAGGAGACCCATACATAAGACAGGGAAACAAGTCAGAAAGCCTCTGTTGTAATACAGGAGTTAAAGTTGAGATTCAAGGTGGTGGCTGACAGGTAAAGGAGAGGATTGATTTGATGGATATTTAGAAAGTTGAGTTGACCAGACTGTGGCTGGTGATTGGAGTTGAAAATGATTCCCAGGTTTCTGCCTTGAGTAGCCCCATGTGAGGGAGTACAGAAGAGCAGGGACAGATCAGAAAAAGGTGGGACTCTATGTTGTCTTCAGTGTCTGTAATTCAGCCTGTTGGAGCTGTGCTGTGGGCAGATACTATACAGATTCCCTGAAGACTTTAAACACAATTAATCTCTGTCTCAGTTTCCTTATAAATAGAGTAGGAATTGGAATGAGTTGATCTCTACACTGCCTTCTATTCTTAAAAAAAAAAAATTCTATTATTGCCATGGAACATGAAAGAAAAATATCACTATTCAAATAATCGAGAAGCAAAATCCTCTTGCCTCAAACAAGCTTGAATTTACTCATTTCTTGGCCACGTTTGACATAAATTGGCACTGTTCATTTTTTATCAAAAAGCGGTTCTTCTACTATGCAATTCTCCTTTTGACTATCTGCAGTTCAGTGCTTCATCACTTGGAAGTTAGGGGGTGCCCTAAATGACAGCGTCTCAAGTGCTCAGTTGACATTGAGGAGAGAATATATTCATTGAATCTTTTGTAGGAGAATTCATCATTCTGTGCAAGTCAAAGCCTGGTTTCCTTTTTTAGATCTTAGGGCACATTATAAAATGTGGTCATTGTTCTCCTCACCTTCCTTCTCAATTTTTATCACCTCTCTGAAAATTTAGTATCATAAATATAATTTTAATGAGTATATACTATCATATATTTCTAATATTGACCTCTTTCTTTTGTACATTTTTCTCACATTTCAGTTTATTTCTATTTCCTTAAGATGCTTAGCAACATCTTCTAGAGACAATGAACTTTTATATTTAAAGCTTCATTTAGTTCTCTCTGCCCAGTGATAATAACAATAGTAAATAAAGCTAGATCCAGCTATTATCCTTGGAAAATTACTGCTTATCCCTAAATCAAAAACAATGTTTTACTTAATATTCTATCCTCGAATTCATCTTTATAACTCTCTTTGCATTCATATTTAATTTTAAAAAATTTAAGTAAACATCTGTGCTATGCGGTGTGAAGTTTAAAGTCCAAATAAGGAACACCTCCTGCATTCTTCTTAGCACTACTTTTGTAGTTTTATCAAAAAGCCATCAAGCGTGTTTACATAATTTGTGCTTTATAAAGCCCTGGGATTTAGCTGATCAAATTCTATTATTCTCTATAATGGTAAAAGCTGTTCATGTCTTTTTAATCTAATATTTATAGAGAGCTTGTTACTCAAGTTCTTAAGCACTTGCACTCAGTAATATTTTATTTATCGTTATGCCTCTGAGGAGTTTCGGTAGCACAGTGGGGGGTGGGGGGTGGAAATGGGCTGCTGGGGTGGATGCTTGTGCTCTAATGGAATCATGAACCTGCCCCCCACTCCTGCTGCCATCACCTCCTGCCAGCCCCTCAGCAAAGCAAAGCAGTTCCTTCTCGGTCATATTCATTTTCTTAGCAGCTTTCAATAACACCAATTTATTATCTCACAGTTTGCATGGGTCAGGACTCTAGCAGAGGTTAGCTGGGTCGACTGCTCAGGGTCCCACGGGCTGAAATGAGGGATCAGCAGGGCTGTGATCTCATCTGAGGCTTGAGATCCTCTTCCGTGTTTATTCAGGTTGTCGATGGAATTCAATTCCTTGAGGTTTTAAGAGTGAGGGTCCCATTTTCTTGTTGGCTGTTGGCTATGGATTGCCCTCAGCTCCTAGAGGATGTTCCCAAGGTCCCAGATATGTGTCCTTCTCATGGTGTGGCAGTAGGAGGATCTCTGACCTCTAGACTCTCTCTCAAGAGCTCACCTGATAAGGCCATGCCTAATATCCACCCAGTATAACTACCTGTTTGATTAACTCAAGTGGGGAGCTTACTGACACCTGCAAAATCTCTTCACCTTTGCTGTATAGAGCAACCTAATCGCAGGAGTGATATCCCATCGTATATACCTGTCCCACCCACATTCAAGGAATGGGATCAGGGGGTGTACACTAGGGGTCGGGAATACTGGGGGAATACTTTTTATTCTTTTTACCACACCTACCTCTGTGTCTCTGTATACTATTCATGATTCCAGCTGCATATAGCCTTACCTTTTGAGTAACAGTGCCACATTTAGTTTGTAAAAATTTAAGCTTTATTATTTGTCTTATGGTTTTTAACATAGTGTTCAAAATAGGAAATTTTGAAAATATAGATAAGCAAAAATAAAAATTGCTTACCAGCTAGAGATAACAATTACTAATGTGTTAGGAAATGCAATAAAGATTTTGTATTTTATGCTTGTAGCTATATATATAGTATTGAGGGCAAACTAAATGCCAGGCACTGTTCTAAGCAGATCACACACATTAACTCATCTAATAATTCACAACAACCCCACGGGGTATGTAATATTACTCTTATTCCAATTTTTGGGTGAGGAAAGTAAAGCTCACAGAAATCAAGTCCTCACTTACACATCTAGTGGGTTATGGAGGTTGACTTCTTAGACAGGCTTGAGTGATCCAGAGGCCAGAATTCAGTGTGTGTGTGCACTTGTGTGCACATACATGCCTATATGTGTGTGAGTGCACCTGTGTGTGTTATTCATCCGAATGGCCGTATGTGTGCATACAAATGGTACTCCTCATTTTGGATTCTGTAGTCTTATTTTAAATATGATTTCTGAGATGAGCATCTCTTATTTATATGTTTTCATTATCATTAAAACTTCCCTTACACAACTCTAATTTATTATCTGTGGTTTGGACAGCACTTTTGCCATAAATTATTTACTACTTAATTGTTCCACTGATGCCTTGAGGTTTTTTTTATCAGAGAACACATTTTAAATGAAATCAGTTTATAAACTACTAAGCAGTTGTTATCAATTTTAGGTCTTAATTCAGCTATAGGCATTTTCTCGAATACCAATTTCTAAGAGCTTTTATAGGATAACATGTATTTCTTGTGTACCTAGGTTAATTATCCCTTAGGGTTTGAGCCAGACTTGAAGGACAATTTAAATTCTATTCCCAATATCTAGTTACTTTTTCAGTGTAAAATCTTAAACTGAACCTAGCAAAATCTGGTTTGAGAAGGTAACAAGATTGAATGGAATTGTATTAGGTATCATTGGTAATATTTAATATGATTGTGGCACCTCATTCTCTTTTTGCAAAGAAACCAGATAGAAATGAGGACACACAGCTCTCCTCTGTGAGGGCTTATTAACATTCACAGGCCAGGCACCGCTATGCTTCTACCCCTTTGTGTTCCTGTGTGTCATACACTCTCTCTCTCATGTGTTCACATTCTAAAGTGTAAGCCTCAAAACGCTGGCTTCTTCCATTTTCCCCCCCCCCCCCACTCATTTGTCTTTTTTCTCATCAAAGGCATTTGCCCTCCTCTTTCTTTCTCCTAACCTAGTTTACCTCCTCTGTCATTAACCCACACATAGAATAGCTCTTCTCTGTCTTCTTTCACTTCATCTCCTCTTTGTCGACTCCTCACAAGCTGTCTTTGTTATAAACCTTTGTAATCACTTAGCAACTCCCGCTTCACGTGCTCAGCTGTTTCAGTTCTTCACAATCAGTATAAATCTTTGAATTCAATTCTGTTCATACAGTTCCAATTGAAAATCTAGGAACCAACTTGCTGATCAAACACAGCCTGAAAGGAGAGCTCCTCTCTGTAACTGATTACCCACCACCCAAGACTCCCTTTCAGATTCACACTCAGATTCCTCAGATGACTTCTACCTGCCAGGCTTTCTTTTTTTACTTTTTTTTTTTTTTTTTTTTTTTTTGTGTGTCCCGGGCCCTCCACC